>NW_020954604.1:7951158-8052903 GCF_900497805.2 Vombatus ursinus | reverse complement strand
GTCAAAATCATTGCATCTCAGAGTTGAAATGAACCCAAGGTAATTGAATACAGCCTATAACTGAACAAGAATCATTTTCCCACTATCCCCAGTGAATTATCATTCAGCTTCTACTTGAAGACATCCTTGAGGTGAACCCACTAGCTCTTGAGTCAGCCCATTGCATTTTGGAGAAGCTCTTCCTTTTACTGACCCTTGATCTTCCTCTCAGCCACTTCTACCTGTCTCTCCCAGTTCTTCCCTCTAGGGTCAAACAGAGTAAGTCTCTTTGGTGTGACATCCCATCAAGCTTTTGAAGATGGTGTCATGTCCCTCAAGTCCTGTGCCCTAAGTTTTCTCATCTCCAGGCTAAATATCTTCAGTTCTCCCAGTTGATTCTCCAATAGCTTGATCTCCAATCTCTACACCATCCTAGTTGCTTTAACCTTCAATGATTTCTAGTTCGTCAATGTCCATGCAAAAATATGATATCTAGAAATGAACACAGTACTCCATATGTGATCTGAGTCGGGCTGTCATGTTCCTCATTTGGACATTAAGTCTCTGCAACCTAGTATTGCATTAACTTTTTTTTTTGGCCACCATGTCATAGGTCACACTGAACATTCATATTGATGATACTTGAAATAAGAAAAGGAAACCGATAGCCCATACAGTCTATTGAACCCTTCTCCCTAAAGAGGTAGAGGACAGAGTATGAGATTTGGAGGTAGATGACCTGGGTTCTCATACTGTCCCTTTATTACCCACAGAACTTTAGACAACTCATTTTGCGTATCTGGGCCTCAGTTTCCTCATCTGTTAAGTGAGCAGGCTGTATTCGGTGACCTCCAGGGTCTCTCCAAACTCTAAATCTATGATCCCTTATGATTAGCAGTTCATCTTGTGTCCTCGTAAATGATTTCACTCATGCTGATTGCATTGAATCATTGCTCACCTTTCATCCTTATCCTCCTCACCCCCAACTCATTCTTCTATAGGCAAATTTTCTTTTTTGTTTCCTCCTCCCATGTACATTTTCAAATTTGGTTACCTCCTGGTAAGCCATGCTGAGAGAGGCTATAGAAAGAGACAAGAAAGAGTAGGGGAGAAGAAAGATTGATTTTATTGACTTTTGTGGTCCTTCTGTTTCAGTTTGTAGGGGAAGACAGGGGGCAGCTGAATACATGTGACCCTGTGAATTCAGGGAGCCTCCAGAGGAGTCTTTGTACAGAAAGCCTGCTGGAGTGAATGATGATAGATGGTTCACTTCAGGCTCTTTATTGTCATCCCAGCCCCTTTTGCTCCCTCTGACCTCTGATCTCGTCTCTGATGTTCTCCCCCTGTTTGATGCTGCTTAGCATACAGGTTGGGAGCAATGACATTTCCTCATTTAGCTCATTAGAATCACCGATTTAGAGTTGAATGGGACCTTGGAAGTCAGCTAGACCAACCTCATCATTTTGTAGATGAGGAAACTGAGGCCCAGATGGGGAAATTTTATTTTGTAGCACAATGCCTGGTACATAGTACCACTTAATAAATGTTTGCTGACTTAACTACAGATGAGGAAGCTAAGGCCCTCACAGCTTAAGTGACCCAAGTGTAAGTGATATACCCTCAGTAAGTTGTAGAGTAAGAATTCAAATCCAGGTCTTCCAGTTTCATGTCTAGTACCTTTCTCAAAGTGACACATTGACTCTTTACCAAAGACTCTATACTTGGTAAAGAAAAGTATGTCTTGTATCAGGGAAAAGGTAGGAGCAGTATTTGGTTCAAAGCCAGGGAGTTCTGCCCAACCCTAACGTCATACCTTATAAAGGAACTGGCCTACTTTGGAGCAGATCCTGAGCTTGCTCCTTCCCAAAATTTACCAAATGCTTTCTTTCTCACAGTACTCTAGTGAAGTTGATAGTACAAATATTATTTTCCCCATTTTATAGATGAAACTGAGATTCAGAGATCAAATGCCTTGCTCATGGTCACATAACTAGTTGGGGCAGAGCTGGAACCTAGATCTCCTGTTTTAGCAACAGAATTAGATAATTTTGTAACCAAGCTAAGAATATAAGTTGTGCCTTTCTGTCATGACAGCATGTTGTATTTTATTTTTCCTTTATTTTGTTTTCTTCCATTACAATAACTTCTCACATAGCTTGTTAAATTCCCTAGTTTTACAGGTGAGGAGACTGAAGCCAAGGAAATAAAATGAATTCTCTAAGGTCACAGAGCTAGTTAGTGGCAGAGGCATGGCAAGAACCCAGATCTTCTCACTCAGTTTAGAATTCTGCAAGATACCAGTTAGTCAGCCAGTCAGGCAACAAAACATTTGTTAAGTACCTACCAGGTGCCAAGTTAAGCACCGGTGATACAAAAGGAGGAAGAAAGTCTCTGCTCCCAAGCAGCTCACAATATAATGGAATATAATATAATATAACATAAGTCATGTGTTATGATATACCTGTTTATATAGAACAGTGGCAATGCTTAAATTATAGAGGGAAGATGACTCTGGAAAGATCCTCTTCTCTGGGAAGGATAAAGAGTCCTTCTATACCATCTCATCAAGGGGAAAGCCAGTAAGGGAGATGAGAACAGGTAGCTTACACTGATAAACAGTTAATACCCATAGACAGACTTGTCAAAAATCACATATCTGCTAAATGCACTGTATATTTTGACCTCAGGGCTAAAACTTAGCCAGAGTAATTCATGTCTCAACAAGGTCAGACATTGAATTCTCCTTCATTGGATCATATAGGATTTAGAGATGGAAGAAACCTTAGAGATCAGCTCATCTAATCCTCTCATTTTATATAGATGAGGAAACCAAGCCCCAGCGAAATAAACTGACTTGCATAGGAATAAGGACTTAGATCGCACAGATTATGAAGCCAAGGCTCTTTTAACTATTTTATTACAGCAGAATATTACTTGTGCCATATCTCTTCTGCTGCTTTGAGTTCCCCTGAAGTGGGAATGGATAACCAATTCAAGTTCAGGGATGCCCATTGTGCACTTAAATTTTAACTTGGTTTCCTACTTTACCCAGTATTGCACATTTAGCCTTTGTGAGCCATAAATAATCCCTCTTTTCCTCATACTTCTCAACCCTTCAGATAAAAATTTCAAAATTTCCAAAAACTGACTTTCAATTTTTATGTTTAAAAAGAAAACATCATCACAGTACTGGAAAATGGAGGTTCTTTAAAGTACTTCGAACAGTAAGAAGGGCCACCCAGGAAGGTGACATCCTTCCAGTAGTTGTGACATTGGTCAGGCTGTAGTGTCTCTTTGCTGGCATGCCTCATTGAGTCCTGTACACTGAGACACTAGCATATATTTAAGCCAGAAGACAGTAGAGCTTCATTCAAAGGATCCTGGTATCCTAGAGTTAAAGTTGGAAGGGACCTTAGAGGTCATTCAGTCCAACTCCCTTATTTTAAAATGAAAAAAAAACAAGACTTAGAGAGGTTAGGTCACTGGTTCAAATTCAAACAGGTACCAAATAGCAGAGTTCTTCAGAATTCTGGATCCTCAAACCTAGGTCCTCTCCAAATCTAGTTCTCTTTCCACTTCACCCTGCTGCCCTCCAATGGGGTTACCTCTTCCTGTTCCCCTCCCCCTCTCCCATGGGTTAGAAGGGCTCTTTGATACGTGCATAGGACTGATTAGCATCTTGGGTTTGAAGGATTCTCAAAAGCCCCCTTTGGAGGTCCTGAATCGAGAGAAAGTCAATAAATAAATGTTAACGGTATCTGGTTGCCTTTTTGTCCCTCCCACTGGACTCAGTATGTTACATATCTGGGGAAATCACTAATTCATTATACTTTTCAGAAGGAAGAAAAAGAAGCATCTGTCAAATTGTCATTACTGATTAGATGCTTCAGGATGAAGCTTGTAGCCAGGAATCTATAAAACTTTTAAAGGCTACACCTGCATTTGACATTTGGAGAGAGGGGAAGGGAGGGGAGGGAAATCATTTGCAGGTTTTTCATTTAAGAAAGTGACCTTGGGCTCGTAACTCTATGGTGTTTCATGCCTCTTGGGAGTAATGATGACTTCTACTCAGTTTGGGGAGAAATCCAGTTTGGACACTCTGTCTGCTCTGTTGTATTTTGCTTGAGCATAAAATCCTCTTTTCCACTCTGCCTGTGATTTGAAAAAAGGGTGGGACATGCTGTATTCCAGCTCCACTTAACATTATTTTTAGGTGCCCTTTTATATAACAATAACTTGATACTACTCAAAATACTTGGCACCTTAAGAGACAGAGTGGAATGTAAGAACACTTTAGCAGAGCTGAAAGCAAGTAAACTCCAGTAGTTGTGGAATGAAGGGGGTAGGCTTTTCAGTTCCTTATTCTGAGTTCACAGAAGATAAGAATACCAGGATTAACACAATAGACTCCATTTATTACACATGGGTGGATAAAGCAATTATCTGTCTATCAAGACTGTAGTAAATTGTGCAACAGCATTAAGGAAGGGTGGATAGGTGGATAAACGTAGGGGGAAAGGGTGCTGATATATGAGATAATCCTTTGAATTTAACTTGTAAAAACTGTTTTCTTTTGGCGTTTATATCATGTTACCTTTGCTGGCTTAGATCAAAATGACTCTCCCCCTTCTCACCTCTTTTTTTTTTTTTTTTTGTGTTGTTGACAGCATTTTTCAGCTCTTTAGCTATCTGAATTTTTTGGGGGGGGTAGGGGGAGAGTTCAGAAACATCTTTTTTTTAATCATGTTTAAATAATCTGTTTAAGACCTGTTGTGTAGAGACAAATACAATAGTGCTTTAATGTAAGAAACTCATTCTGAAAGATACGGTACACAACAGACATTCATCCATTATTGCTAAAACTGCTGTTTCTTCCATGCCTGAACTTAGATGGTAACCACAGCCCTCAGCCGATAATATTCCTCAGTTAAAAGAAACCAAAAAGCACCTTATTGATGTCTAGCAAGCAGAGAATTGCAAAGCAGCATACAATTGGAGAGGTCTTAGACTAGATTAAAACTAAGTACCTTAAATCTGTTTTAATGGTTGTGTTTACATCTCCTTCTCTTCATTCCTTTAAAGTAATCAGGTTTCGCAAGCGTTAAGAAAACCACCTCATCTTGCCAGCTGGACTGGGTCCAGTTTAAGCAAGAAAGGCCCCCCCCCAACTCTTCCAACCCCCATTTTTTCTTTCTTTTTCTTTTCCCTTCCTTCATGATCTTTCCTGCCATTCACAGCAGTAAAACCAAGCTTTGAGAGCTGACTGGCTCTTTCCTTACTCATTATCTTTTAATTTTTTCTTCCTCTTGTTTCGAGTGACAACCAAATGAATAAGATGATGCCCTTGCTGAAAGTGCCAGGAAAGGGTGTTTGGTTTTTTGGGGTTTTTTTGTTTTTTTGTTTTGGTAAGTTTTAGGTGCCTCCCTGTAGTATTTTCTCTTTACTTAAAGCACCTACATATGCATATGCAGCCATACTGAGAAAAAAGGAGCAGAGACCATAGGTAGCATGCTGAGAGAATTAAGCCAGAGATCAAACATCTGCATGACAGCCTGTATTTGTATGCTGGTTGTCTTTAGAATCTTTGAAGAGAAGTTAGTGTCAGCCCTGTTTAGCTGGATTACCGGCAAATGCACAGTGATACTTTATATTCCTTCTTGAAAAATAAAGGTGAACAAAAGTTACGATTTGTTTTTTTTCTTCTCTTTATGTTTCACACTAGTACTTGTGTATAAGCCCACAAGGAACTCTGTATGCATATTTTAACAACGTCGTACAGGGAACTCTATGCATGTTTCAGTGACGTTGTACCAACGTGTTTGGGGAATAGAAAGTGAAGAGAGAAAGATCTCTTAGTTTGATATCGAACTTAAGCACATTTGAAAGGAAGCCATGGGCGGGAGGAGAGATGACAAGAACCGTTTTAGGCCATTTGCAATACGTCCAAGTTAATTCCTTGGAAGCAAAGAAAGCTAATGTGATCTTAGGCTGCAATTAAGAAAGGCCTGGAATTCAGGACTAGGGCGATGATGGCCCTGCTATGCCTCATTATAGGTCAGACCATATCTGGAATATCGCAATTAGTTCTGAGTGCAGTATTTTAGGGAGGAGTGAGAAAGGGAATGCACATTTATTACATACCTACTATTCACCAGGCACTGTGCTGAGAGCTTTACAAATATTATTTTATTTGATCCTCACATCAACCGTAGGAAGTAGATGCCCCCATTTTACAGTTGAGAAAACTGCGGCAAATGGAGATTAAGTGATTTACCTAAGTCAAACAGCTATGAAGCAGCTGAGGCAGGATTTGAACTCAGGATTTCCTGACTGCAAACCTAGCTGCCTCATTAGTATTGATAAATTGGAGAGCATCCAGAAAAGGCAACCCAGGATGGTTAAAGGTAGGTGTCAAGATCATATCATATAAAGATCAGGTGAATGAACTGGGGATGGTTACCTAGGAAAGCAAAGGACATGATAAAATCGGGAGAGAGATGTAGTAGCTGTCTCCGAAGATGTGAAGGGCCATCAAATATAAGAGGGATTAGACCTAATCTGGTTGGCCCCACAGGGCAAAACTAGGAGCAGTGGGTAGAAATTGTAGAAACAATTTAGATTTAACATAAGGGAAAAAACTTCCTAACAATTAGAGTAGGATAAAATTAGAATAGACTGCTCCCAGAGGCAGAGAAATCCCCCCCAAAAGAGGTCTCCCAACTAAGGCTGGATGACCTTATGTTGGGAATGTTATGGAGGGATTTCCTATTTAGGTAGAGGTTGGACCAGATGACTCTGGGTTTCAGCTATGAGATTCCATGATTCTGAGAGTGAATTGGGAGATGATTGAAGTAAATGGTACTGACTGGATGTAATAGAATTTGTAAACTAAATTTCCATTTTTTCTTTCTCTTCTCTTTAACTTTTATCGGGGGACAGTTTCTTTTATTTCTGATGCAACTTGGTATAATGGAAAGAAGATAGGACTGGGAGTCAGAAAACCTCAGTTTCCATGCTAGCTCTACCACTGACTTGCTTTGAGAGCTAGAACAGGTTATTTTGCCCTCTCTGGGGATCAGTTTCCCTCTCTATAAAAGTCATTGGTTGGACTAGATCAGTGGTCCTCAAAGTGTGGTCTGAAGACCTCAAGGGGTCCCTGAGACCTTTCAGGAGGTCCTTGAGGTAAAAAACTCTTTTTGTAATAATACTAGGACACTATTTGCTTATGAAAATACTCTTCCTTTTTCTAACTACATGTCTCTGTGAGAATAGATTTTCTTCACATCAACCAAAACAAGATATCACAAGAGATTGAATGTAGAAACAGATATGAGAATCCAGCTGTCTTCTATTAAGCTAGACATTAAAGAGACTTGCAAAAATATGTAAAACAATTCTATTCTCACTATTTTTTTGTTTTGGAAAATAGTTATTTTTCATAAAAAACATTATTTATGTTAACATATGATTATTGCTATTTTTAATATATATTTAAAAAGTTTATCAGTGTTGATAGCTAATGGTAAATATCAGTGGATATAACCCACATAAACAAAAGTTTTTTGCAGTCCTCAATAATTTTGAAGAGTATAGAGGGGTCCTAAGACCAAAAAAATTTAAAAGTCCCTAGACTGAAAGATTGCAAAGATTCCTCTTGGCTCGAAAGCATTTTAATGGCGGGAAGTGGAAAGCTTCCATCCTGGACAGGAGTTTAACCTTGAGCAGACATGTTGGATTTGGGAATGGTTGGCACTCTGGTATCAGGATAGGTACAGGACATAGGTACAGAACATTCTGCAATTGGAGAAGTGCAGTCCTGGATAAAGAGAGTGAAGGTGAAAGAAAAAAAAAAGTGTTCCAAGTATATTCATCTGGGCTGATGGCATTTAATTCATTTTGTCTTGAGCATACAATTTGCTTGTTACACCTCTGCTTTTCTCTTTCCACGATTTTCTTCTGTTCTTCTCAATTCCCATAGGTATTTCCTCTTTCTTTAGAGTGAAACAAAACAAGTTTTTGAGTCAGTTAATTCAGGAAAAGTACATATAACCCAAGCATCTGATCATCAGAATGTTATTCCTGAGGCGTGACTGATATTGGCATGGCTTAATAACCCTGTCCTTTTTTCCAGAAGTTTTTTTCTTAGATGTTTATGATTTGACACAGCCTAAAATCTGACATGGAAGTTGTCAGCCCCAGATGTGAATAGGCCTGTTGTTCCTTCTTCTCCTATTTAAGGGCTAAAATTAATGGAACTTGTTTCTAGTTATAGGCAGATGAAAGTTTCCCAATCCTTACATTTAACTATATTTTTATTTATTAATTTGTTGTTGGTTTTTTAGTTGCTTACCCTTAAAAAGTCTTATGTTTTTCTTGGGGTCTTTAGTAGTCTCTCATTACCAATATATCTAACAGGTAATATTAATGGAACAACTATTGGTGAATTGGGGATAATGAATTCTTTAGTCACTAGTATAAAATAGTGTATTTTGTGATAAAAACTCCAGTAATTTAAAGAAATTTCCAAGGAAATTATTAGAAGCAGCTATTGAATAAATGTACTACTCAGCTATATGAATTATTTTTAAAAAAAAAAAACTTTTTCTGCAGAGTTCTTGGCCTAATTATGTAATTATGTCTCTTGGGTAAGATTATATTTTTCTTCCCATAATTACATATTTACCCAAGAGACTGGAAAGCCTCCAAACCTTCTCTCTTGGGTGAAAATTGTTTCCCCTCCCTTTCCTTGATGAACTTTGAGACTCTCGTGCTTGACGGTTAAATAGGGCTGAAGAGGGACTTCTGAAGATTTGTAGTCTCTGTCTCTATTATTCTCTGTCTGCCTTTCTCAATATTCAGAAATCAATACTTTTATTAATATAGAACTCCTTTTGGAATGTTGTTCAGGAAGAGACAATTTGCTAGTGTTTGTGGTTGGAGATTGATTTATATTCTTGTATAGAGCAAAAAGCAAGCTAGACCTAGAGCTATCTTTTTTTCATCTCTTCCCTTATCTGAGCTCTTGAGACTAATAGTGGCCTGTCTTTTTTGAATCAAGTAAGCTAATCATTTCATATGTCTACTGGTCTCCAAAGGATCAAAGGTCTTAGGATCCAGAAAAAAGATGA
The DNA here is from genome assembly GCF_900497805.2 of Vombatus ursinus. NCBI lineage: Eukaryota > Metazoa > Chordata > Mammalia > Diprotodontia > Vombatidae > Vombatus > Vombatus ursinus. The sequence goes on along the minus strand of NW_020954604.1, from coordinate 8,043,796 downwards.
GAGTTTCTGAGTCCATTTTTGTTGACCCACTCCACAAATAGATTTTGTTCTAAACTAAGCAGTATACTCTGAAGGAGAATTATGAGTCAGCAGCCTTTCCCAGTGAACATTGCAGACTCATCAATCTCACGGTGGGAAATTGTTTTCTAATGACATTTTTTCAGGGAAACTTCTCCTCTTTTAATGGACACAGTAGGGAAAATATCAAGCTCTCCCATGAGCTAAGATAATATGAATTTTACTGCAAATGTTGCAGTTGTTAAAAAAAAAAACCTCATGTTTAGAAAGTCAACTTATTCAACAAAACTTCATTGGAGCATTCAAGACAGTATGCTAGATGTGAGGACCACAGAGATAAATCTTGTTCCTGCCCTCAGGAAGCTTATAGTCTATGTTTAATCTATGTAGATACATGGTCAAGATTGAAAAAAAGATAAGACAGTTTCCAGGGATAAAGTTTTACTTCTATTTTTGGTTTTCTCTACTTGCTGTGATTATGTTTTCCTTTCTTCTTTCTTCATTTGTTTTTACTTGATGTGTCTACCACAGCATTTAAGAAACATGATGAAATGTCTTTTTGGAAGTAATAGAGAGATTCACTATATGTGATCATAAAATCATATTAGTATACCTTCCCAAATAATAATTTTTAAATAGTCAGAGGCCATTCTTACTTTTTCTGTTCATGGGCAAAATTGTTTATACCAGATAATTTGGCACTTTATTTTGTCAGTATATAATGCTATTACAAAAAATTTTGTCTTGTTCTTTATCATATCATATGTGTATATGTTATTTGTCTCACTATATATAGTATTTCTTTATATGCAAAGTACAATTCATACTTGTTTTGTACCCTGTAGCAACTAGCACAGTGCTAGGTACAATGTATGTACTTAATAAGGACTTATTGATTGGTTTGTGCCAACCAGTAAACAAAAGTCATACGTAGGGGCAGCTAGGTGGCAAAGTAGATGGAGCACTAGTTCTGGAGTCAGGTCCTGAGTTTAAGTCTGTCCTCATACACTTAATAGTAGTGTGACCCTGGACGAGTTACTTAATCCTGATTGCCTCCAAAAAAAAGTCACATATAAGCATAAATCTGTAATAACTATGCCATAGTTATAAGGAATAGTGTTGGTTCTCATGGGTTGCTTCAATGATATAAAGCTGGCCATACAGTCAAGAAGATTTAGGTTCATGTCCTCTCCTTGACACATACTGAATGTGTGAACCTAGGTAAATCACTTAACAATGTCCAGGCAACTCTCTAAGACTCCAAGTTGCAAACCAGTTTCTGATCTGTATGGTTGGAAAGAGTTTCCACACTAGGGCTTCCCTACATTGATGAAATCATAGGACCAGAACAAAACTAAAACCAAAAAATTCACCAGCCTGAAAGAAGAATGATTACTAAAATATATGCTAATTGCCAAGGCATGCTGCTTATGAGGCTATAAAATCACAAAAGGGATTAAAAACCAATAATTATGAAATACCCATGGGATAGTTGTATAGTTTAGAAATTTGCTATCTTTTTCTCTTCAAGATGTTTGAAAACTGATTTTTTTATTTGAAGATTGCCTCCCACCCCAAGTATTTCTCATTTTTGGAAGCTAGATTTACAGTTCTGTAATTTCCAGACCTTCACTTTAAGTAGAATGTCACTGCCCAGCGAAGTGCTTTAAACAGATAAAGAGTTTCACTTCTCCCCTCTGCAGTAGTATCCTCTCTCTCTCCTAAAGGGCATGGTACATTTCTAGGAATGTAGAGTAAGCTGTCAGAATTTTAGAGTGGAAGCCCAAATGCTTAGACTCCTCTAAAGTTTTTGAATCTGAACTATGCACGTCTTGCTCTAAACAGTTACTCTGTATATATTCTAGACCGTCAAATTCTTTCTTTCCTAAAATCAACAAAAAAGGAATTCCCTTAAGATACACTAAAACTCATAACCTGATTCAATTTGAGAGTATGTTTGGTGTAGATTAAAATCAGTCATCCCCTTTCCCTGTCTTTAACATGCATACATAGAGATATGTGTGTATGTGTCCATACATACATTGACCTGGACCTGGGAAGGACCTTAAAGGCCATGTAAATCAAACCACACCCATATTACAAATGAGGAAACTGAAACACAGACACGTTAAGTGACTTGCCCACAGTCACACAGCTACTAACTGGAAGACCTAGCACCCCAAACCATGTCTTCTCACTGAATCTAACCCTGTTCATTAAAAAACAAAACAAAATAAAAACTTTATAAAGTGCCTATAAAGTATCAGGCACTGTGCTAACTGCTGAGAAGTTTACAAAGACTAAACAAAATGCAGTTTTTCACTGTGCTATGCTAGTTCATCCCTTTTTTCAGTTTCACCATGGACTGGTATATTTATTCACCTGTAACCTTCACATTATAAATTATAGTTCTGATACAAGTTCCTATTTCTCTTCTGTACTCACATTACCAATTAAATCAAAAAATAAAAGCAGCAGCAAGACTCATGTACGACTATGTACTTTTGCATTGTAGTTTGACCTCAAACTGCCCTCCCATAGATTGCTATTTCACTGGTAGCAGTGATGTTTACTAATATTTTCAGGTTACACCAACCCTTTCATGGGCAAGGTGAAGGCTTGGCTCGGGGAGATGCTTACTGTCTGCCAAGCGCAAGACTTACAGTGAACACTAGTAAGAGGGAGTAAAAAGAATCTTAACAGGACAGACATCCATATGTCTAGCTTGACTTAGTCTGGTGGGGGCAATGTGAGATTTTAAAACAGGAGATGTCAGGTGCTTTGAAGAATGATGCCATTTCTGAATCATCTAACATCGACTCGTCTTGTAAGAACCTTGAATTGATGCCCCTTGACCTTGCCAGAGAAAAGTGATTGTCCCCTCCTCAGATTTCTCCTCATACTGCCTGGATTAAATCTTTACCCATCTCTCTCTTTCCCTCATTTCTCTTTCCCTCTTCCCCCCATCTCTCTCTTTCCCTCATTTCTCTTTCCCTCTTCCCCTCTCCCCTGACCTCATCAACATTATTTCTCTCCTCTTTTCCTAATGAGATTGTGAGCTCCTTGAGGACAGGGTCAAGGCTTTGTCCACTTTTGTCTCTATCCCTTGTGCCTTGCATGGTACCTCACACATGTTCCAGAATTAATGAATACTGAATTGTATTTTGTTATCTTGTTTATGTCACTAAGATCGGTTAGTAATTTGTTTTCCTAATTAAGATATTTGTTCATGTATTTGATTTTTATGAAATTGCCTTCTTGTGATAAAAATTTACCTCAGGATTATAAAAGAGTAGCAGCAGTGACTGGCATATATTAAAACCAGTTCTGAAAAATCAGTGTAAAAAGAAACTTCTTGAACAACAATGCCTTTAAAATCAGTGGAATGGAATCCTTTTGTACCAGGGTGAGCTGAGAGTTTCACTGAGTGTGTGTTAGGAAAGATGGCTTGCTTTCAGTTTCTTGTAAATACAGTTAGAGGGGCCCTGACTAATCTTGCTATGTTGCTTCTATGTGCTTGTAGTGAGAGACTCACCAAGGCCATGAGGGAGATTGCTAAGACTGTCATTCATTGACCTAATCAGTTTATCATGCTAGTCGAGGCATCTAGTTTTTCTTCATGCATTCCCTCCTCACTCCTGGCCCTTAGAACCGTTCCTTAGCTTCCTTCAGGTTACAGCTCATTTGACTTTTCTACAGTTTGTAGGAAGCCTCCTAATCTAGGGATCTTGGACTAGAAAAAGTCCAACTTTTTTGTGTCACAGACCCCTTTGGCAGTCTGGTGAACCATTTGGATCCCTTCTCAGAATAATATTTCTAAATACCAAAAACAAAATACAGAAGATGACAAAGGAATCCAATTATATTGAAATGCAGTTATATGTACTTTATATGCAAATAGGTATATGTGTGTATGTGTGTATATACACATGATACTACTCAATACTGCTCCTTTTTTATGATACTGAGGTAATTTTATCACAAGAAGGTAATAGACACACATATGTATGTATATGTATATGTACATATATGTGTGTCAGAGTATGTATATATATGTGTGTATGTATGTGTGTGTGTATTTCATAGATCCCAGATTGAGAACTCTTGCCATAGGCATTACAACTGCAACTTTTTTTTTTAAATCCTGAGGTAATTTCATCACAAGAAGGCAATAAACACACATATGTGTGTACATGTATATACAATTCACAGATCCCAGGTTAAGAACTGCTGAAATAAATGTTAGCTCTCTCGATCTTCAAATAACTTCGTCCTCACTTATCTATCAGTGTTGTATTCCTCAACAAAATGTAACCTCCCTGAGTAGGAGAATTGCTCTAAATTTTGTTTTTGCATCTCCAGCATTAAGCGTGAGCCTTGCATATAGTAGGCCCTTCATATATGCTTGTTGGATTAAATTGAGTTAGATTGGTTGATTTCTTTGTTCAACTACTACTGACATTATTATATTGCTGATGTATTTATATAATAAATATGTAATAAAATTAGATGCCAGGCCTTGAGAGCTTGAAGAGGACTGGCTAGCAAGCTGTGTGCCCTCTCCTATAGCAGACTGGCCTGGCTATTTTCAAAACCTTTAGTTCTCAGAGTTGCTTTAGGAAGGAACTGGGCAGGGCAGACTTTGATAATTGACCAAATACTCAGTGTCCCTTAGACAGACTTAACAGCTACTTATGAGCCTCTGCTCTCGTTCTTGTGAATGTGTGACTGCAGTGACCTTTTGATTATGCTTTATTCTTTTGGGCCTGGCAAGTAACAAAAGTCACATTCAGTCAAACATATTCAATTTTTGAAGGAAAAAAAGATCTTTTTCTGAAAACTCTCAACCTCTTCCCCAGGCCAGTTATCCCTTATTTTAAACGTACTATTGAACATTATTTTATCCAGTAGGACTCAGGCTGCTCTGTCATGAACCAGTGAACCATTAACCACATGAGCCACATGTTGAGAATTTCAGGAGCCTCATGAACCATGAGCCATATTGTGAAGGTTGCAAGATGGCCCAGTGGCAGGAACACTGATGTGGGAGTCAGAGACCTAGGGATCAGATCCCTAAATGGCTTTCAGTAATACTTAAGAGTTACGAGGAACAAATTTGATTTTTGATCTCAGGGAAAGTTTTGCATGATCAAAATTTCACTAGTACTGTTTCTTTACCAGGAAGCACTTGGGTTCCCAAATGGGCCTGTCTATAAAGAGGATTTCCTTCTCCTAAAAATACTGAAGTAAGGGGGAGGAGGAGGAAAACAAGGTTTAAAAAAAGATAATAGAATGCTTGAGATAGAATAATAGCTTTCACCTGTCTTTAAGGGCTAGGAAATATTTCTTTCGAGATGGATATCAATATCAAGATGAAGGACAATTTGGATATTAAGAGCTTCAAATATGTAGCACAGATTTTTTCCATTCTTCTTTCATTTCTGTTTGGAATTTATTCTCTTTTAGTGGCTGAACATGTTCTTTAGGTTTCCCTACTGCAAAGTGCACCATCTCTAGACTCAAGTAAATTAGCCTTTTGTAGTCTTTGTTCCAGTTCTCCAGGGAAGCTCGTTGGCTGCCCAAGACATAAGCACATCTTATCCTCCTGGCTCATCACTCAAGTGTTACTCTAATGTGGTTTGGTGTTAGAGGTTTTATTTTGTCATGGATGAAAGATGAGGTACCTATCCTACTTTGGCTTCTCCTTGTAACACAACAATTACACAGGGTTAGGAAGGGGACAGACTGCTTGGTTTTTATTTTTATTTTTTCTGGTCTATAAAAAAAGAATTGTATGTTCCTGCAGCTGCTCAATAGTGTCCGGAAAGACTTGGTAACAAAGACTGGAAAAATAATTTCTAAAAGATCTTTTAGGTTTTTAAAATATCACCTGTTCTCAAAATTTCCACTGTGCCTCGCCCAGTCCTTCAGTCTTTCTTGTACTGCTCCCTGCAGCGCGTTAGGTTAAGAGAAAACATAAATATGTTTCCAGGCCAGTGCATTGAATTCACTACTTATAGAGCTACCAGGTAAACTAATGAAATGGCTATAGAAAGCAAAGACAAAGTTTATTATGTTTCTTATAGACTCCTGGCTTTATTTTTCATATAAAGTCATGAGACAGAAAAGAGACTCTGAGAGATCAACATTTTTCCTCTGCCTCTAATCAGTCCTTATTTCATTTTGGTCTTTATTAAGTTGTCACCACGTACTTTCCACACTGTTCCAGATACTATTGGAGATAACAAAGATAATTAAGTTAGAGTCTCAACCTTTCATGGGATTTACAATTGAGTAGGAATTGTCCCTTAAATTATTCCCCGTAGACACACTTAGTAATTCCTGAAGAGCATCTACAAACTTTTTTGTTATTGTTGTTCATGTGCTGCAGTCCTTAAGCTGTGTCAACACCTTATCAACAATACTGATTTTGAAGGAACATAAATGTTTAAGAACTATTTATTACATATCTACTATTAGAGATATACCATCCTAGGAGCTGAGAAAGATTCAAAGATAAATAATTTATAGCCTCTGCCCTACAGAAATAATGTATAATATTATGACAGTGTCGTAGTGATTCAGCAGTGCAAATGGGCCCAACATGACATTTTGTTTAAGGATTTTGAAGACACTTGGTCAACTCCATTACAAGGGAAGCCCTTCATTTTAGGAAAACAAGGATAACAAGGATACATTTATCCCCGTAACAAACGCTTGCTATGACTTCACTTTGTGATGGAAACTTGTCTTACATACTCAGTATACCCAGGGCTTGGGGTATACTACTTTTGTAGTATTGTCATAAATGGTTTTAGTCTCCTGGAAGGGATATGAGAGGAAACTGGTGGGAGATAGGATGCCCAAATTCAAGGGCATCCTATGGAAGGAGAACTGCACCAGAAAGAGTAGACTAAAGTGATTAGTCCTAACCTCGAACAAGTCATATAACCTCTCAGAGCCTGAGGTGTCTTAGCTATAAAAATGAGGCAAAAAAGGCAAGAAATTTGTTTAGATAGTTTCTTGACCTTCCGTTTGGGTCTGAGATCTACATATAATTTGGAGAAAGGGATAAGAAAAGTCAGGAAGAAAACTCTCACCTGTTTGAATTAGACTTTCCCTGGGTCCTTGATTCTTTCAGGTTCAATCCCGGTGCTGTACCAGACGATTCAAGCTTGTACTGACAGGAAGTGGGTGGCGGGGCACATTTTAGCTAATGGACCTCGTTGGAACAAGCTTGACTGTGGAGACAGCTACACTCATGTTACTGTGTCTTGGCCTCCTGTCTGTTTTCTTTGGGCTGTGTAGTCAATGAATAAGGAGACAGGAAAAGACATTTTGGGGCAAATAAAATAAGGAATTTGTCTTCTGGAGACAACTTATAGTTGGGAAATTCAAATATTCAACTTAACTCTGTCTTAATAGGGTCTTAGCCATCTCTCTCGTGCTGTGCTCAGTGTCAGTGGAATGCAGTTACTGCATTACTACCATCTCCTGGACAATATTTCTGTCTGTGCCTAAAGGCAAATTAATCCCCCCTTTAACAAAACTTCCTTCCCTTAAGGCAAATTATCTAAACTTCTTTAGCTTTACTTCATAGAATAAAATCCTAATCCTTTAATCCTTTTGGTTGCTCTCTTTTGAACCCTTTTCAAATTCTTCATATTTTAATGAAAACATTGTCAGGGCCCCAGTCCAATTTGGACTGGACATTATTTCCTAGTACAGGTCTCCCCAGTTGCAGACTCCCATGGGAGGATTGCATGACATACTTCTATTTATATATCCAAACGTCCTACTTGTTTTTTAAACAACAGCATCATACTATAGACTCATATTAAGCTTGTGGCTTACTAGGACTCCTTGTTATTTTTCTATTCTACAGTTGTCCAAAGTTCATCCTTTGAGCCTTCTCTAAGCTTTATCTGTGTTCTTTTTCAGGTTTGGTAACACAGGGACATGTTAATTTATATGCCACCAAAACTCTCTTGGGTCTTACAAAGCTTAGATTGACTACTGGAGAGATAGAAACACGCACGCACACATACACACCCACACCCACACCCACACCCACACACACACAAGCACGAATTTTCTCCTTCATAGGCTGCCCATGGTAAATCTGCTACCTATTTTTCCTTAGACATGCCAGAACACGGTGTGGATATTATATGTGAAATCGAGTCAATAAGCATTTATTCACCACCTGCTATGTCCCAGGCACTGTGCTAAGCACTGTGGATACAAAGGAAGGCAAAAAACCCCCCACAATCCGCACTTTTAAGTAGCTCACAATCTAATGACGGAGACAACATGCAAACAACTATATACATACAAAATATACAAAGGACAAGTTAGAGATGATCAGTAGAGGGAAAGCACTAACATTAAGTGGGATTGAGAAAATCTTGTAGAAAGTGGAATTGTAGCTGAGATTTAAAGAAAGCCAAAAAAAGTATCCCTTTTCACATATCTTGTAAGATACCACCTGATTTTAGCCTGAAACATATCAGAGAGTGTAGACTCCTCTTGAGATCTTCAGGGTTCCTTGCTTGATGGAAAGAACACTGGATATAGAATCCGAGGACCTGGACTTAAATCCTAGCTCCGCCACTGGCTCTCTGTGTGGTCTTGGGCAAATCACTTAACCTCTCTGGGTCTCTGTTTCCTCATTTGTAGAATGAGAATGTTGGATTTTTATGATTTTGAAGGTCCCTTCAAGCTCTAAATTCATGGTCTGATAAAATGTCTATTTTTCCCCCTAAAAGGGGGAAGTTTTGTGTTTCAGTCTCCTGGAAAAGGTTTCTAGTGGTTATGGGAAAGGTAACATAAAAAAAAAATAATGCGACCTTTCTCCTGAAAAATTTTTCTTTGATGTTGTGGTCACCACTATGCTGCCTGGGTCTCCTTCATGCTACTATTCTTGTCCCTACTGTGGATATGGTTTTTCACATACAAAAGGACCTCTGGGACTTAAGTTTCATTTCCTCTCTTCTATAAAAACAATAGCTACAACAAGAAAAGACAGACAAAAACACAGTTTGGAGGAGGAAAAAAACCCTAACACATACAAATCTTATTTCTGCCCTTTCAGTGAGGGGAGAGTGTGGTCTCTTTCACAGAGTACTTAAGCAAGAAGGTTATCATTAGCATTTCTACTGCTGAATAAATAAACTGTGTGACTCAGGGAAATCAGTTTCCTTTCATGAAGATCATTTTCTTCATCTGTAGAATGGGAATAGTGATATTTGACATAATGCTTATAAACTAATTTTAGATTGGAGGCCTTATAATCACATAAATATAAAATATCATTATTAGTAGTTTTAAACATTCGTATTTATATATACACACATATATTTGGTATGGTCGATTGTTCAGCTATATTAATAATGCTTTTATTTTATGATTTGCTGTTTCCAGGGCACAGACAGAAGCTTGATGACTCTAAACCTAGTTTGTTCTCTGAACGCCTCAGTGATTTAGGGCGCATTCCTCATCCCAGTATGAGAGTAGGTGTCCCGACTCAGAACCCACGGCCCTCCCTGAACTCTACACCAAGTCCTTTTAATCCACAAGGACAGAGTCAGATTACAGGTAAGAAAGAACCAGAGTTTGACTTGCTTAGAAATGGCAGGCATGGGGCAACACATGGCAGGCTTGGGGCAATGGGTCTACCACATGAGATGAATTCACAAATCCAAGTTCCTGAGCTGTTAAATAGATTATTATTCTGAAGATTAATGCTAAGGCTTGGTAATATTTACTTCTTGAGGTGCATGCATGTGTGCGTGCGTGCATGTGTGCATGCATGCGTGCATGTGTGTGTTTGTGCATGTTTTGAGGAAACACTGATATATTGTAGATTTACTTTAGAAATTTGGTGAAATACCAAATGACACCTTGTTCTGTAGTAACACAAATCTTCACAGTGTGGTAGAATGACAGTAAATATGTACTTAGGGGAAATGTTTATTCTATAAATATCTTCATTTTGTCCAGGGAGTGAAGGGGATGTATCATACATTCACCATTAGGAAATCAGTTTTACTAGTTCAGGTTTCAGCTTACATTTCATGCAAATGTTTAACCATTCCATGGAGTCTGCTTGTAAAATTGCCTAAGGGCTAACAGGAACCTTTCTTTGGTAGATTTAATGAAAGGTTATTGCCTGGTTGATTGGGCAGATAGAATTAGCCACTGATTCATATTTAGTTTGAGGTCTGCACGCTACACTTCTGTTTATAACATTCCAGTATTCTGCTTGCTTTAAAAAGAATGAATAACAGCACCACGCTACAGACTAATATTTATCATTTGGCACATTGTGGTCTCCAACTTTTTCTATACCCTCTCCCCCCCCTTTTTTTTCCAATGCCAAATCTTTTTTTCTAGACTTAGTCTGGCAACAAGATCATGTGCTAATGAACATGAAAATTTTGTGCCTAGAATTCATAGATAACGAACTTGAGAAGGATTCGTAGGAGTCACCTCATTTTTATATATGTGTGTATATATACACACATATATATACACATACACATATAATATTATATATTGTTGTATTATATTTATATACACTTTATATATTATATACTTTTATAGTGTATAAAATAACCTAAATAGAACCCTATAAAATACCATTTCTAGGGGCTAGTTCTCTGACCATAAAGTTCTTTAAAGGTCTGAAATATAATTGTTTTTCTTCATCTAAATGATGTCTCTCTTATCTCTGTTAGTTAAATTTTATCTTCTGCTATTTTTTTAGATTTTTATAAATTAAGTTTATTTCCAAGTTCCATTTCTATGTAATCATATGCAGGATGTTTCAAAAGTCTCAATGTAGATTTAATCTATTAACTATATAACATGAATTCTGTACATGTATGTGGACATGTGTATATACACATAGGTATATTATTTTGGATATGTGCACATATATATTAAGTATACATTTGTGTATGTGCGTACATAGCTAAATAATAGAGAGGTGGAAGCTTGGAGAAGGGAAAAACAATGAGCAAGTTCATAAATTGGTACTATTAGCAAATGATATAGTTAAATGTTAATTTAGGAAAACCCATACACCTCTATTAATATGTCAGAGTATTTTATTGCCTAAACAGCTATTCTTGATGAAATTTTTGAAATAAGTTTTTATTGATGTTTTTTGGTTTTTTACATCATATAGTTTTCCCTAGAATCCCTGAAAAATTTAAAGACAAAATTCTTGTGAAATTGTGAAATTCAAATATTTTCAATTATAGGCAATGTGGATTTTGAGGGAGATAGAATACTTTAGTTTAAACATTGGCAATAGGATATCAATAGGAGTAAATAGGATCCTACTTAATTAGGTTGCTAATTGATCCTTCCTTATTACTATATGTTTTGTCCTTTATTCACAAAGAAAGATATGTATAACATATATCTATGTAGATTACAGATTGAAGTATCCAAGGGATTTTGTGCATTAAATAATAATTGCTTGATGTCCTTTGTTGTTGTTATTAATTATTATTAAAATTGCTTTCCTCATTTGTTTGATAGTGTTCAGATGGAAATGGTACTGGGACAAATTTCTATCCTGCTATTATTCTTTTATGTTTAGAATTTTGTGAGCTATAGCATAGGTGAATAAAGTTACTGATTTTGGTAGTTTACTGAAAGCAGTAAGATGTAAACCTATCTTCTCTAAGCTCACTGAAAGTGTCCTTAAGACAAATGCAGTTGTAGACAGAATAACAGGGATGACATATACTTCGTCCTTTTTCTACATTATTTTAATTTCTTCTGCTTTTTCTCTGTATCATCATCATCATCACCATTATCATCACAATTTTTTACACATCAGACACTTGTCAACCAACACCCAAATAAACCACCGTGTGTGGTTAAATACAATAATTAGAAACCAAGTTGTTACTAACTGGAAGTAGCTCTGTCTTACACAATGACCACAGTTGCTTATATGGTACTTTAAAGTTTAGAAAGCATTTAATATATATTATTTTATTGGACCCTCACAATAGTCCTGTGTGATTTATTATCCTCATTTTACATATGAGAAAAATGAGGCACAGTGACTTACCCAGGGTCATACAACTAGTACATAAGAATCTGAGGAAGGATTCAAACCTAGGTCTTCAAGCTTGTTTTGTGTTGGGTTAGGAAAATTCTATATTCAGAATTAGAAATCCTAGAGAATTGTAGACTTTCTTAAGATCATTTTGTGAGGAATAGTTCCTTTTAATTTCTCTGGGCATGAAAATAGAGAAGAATTTGGGGCACAAGGATAATGAAAACTTCTGACATCAGTGAAACCACTGTAGGCTACGTTCCCCTCCATGCTGGGGATCTCAGCAATCCATAGAGAAAAGGGCATGATAAGAGAAACTAACCTTAACATATGCCACTTCAAGATGTATTGTTGAGGAAGCTCTTCCCTACCCTAGCTCCTTCATCTCAGGGATCAGAAAACAGGCCAGAGAAATTAAATGACTTGCCTATGATCCCGTCACTGACCAGTTAATTAATGTAAAGGCAGGAGCAGCACACAAGTCTAATTTCACTTCTAGTCCAAGTTAGGTTTACTTTACACCATCCAGTGATGAGAATACTAAGACAATATTTCCTCACCAACAACAGTTTGCCCAAACCTCTGTCACTCATTTGTTTATTCAGCATGCCTTTGTTTGTTAAGGGGCCACGGTGCTCTAGGCAGTGCGCTAGACCCTGTCAACATAAAGACAAAACAGTCTCTACCCTCAACCAGCCTACATTCTTTTTGAGTTTTGAAAACAGCATGTACCACAGACAAGGTCAGGGACTGTTTGATTTTTGGCTTTGTATAGACAATGCCTCATACAGTGCCTGGCACATGGAGGGCACTTAAGGATTGATTGATTAATAAGTAAATACAAAATTTATGCAGACTTAAAGCAAAGTAATATTGGGATAGGATATAAAAAACTGGAAGAATTGGGGGGGAAAGACCTATTCTGAACTTATCATGTATTATTTTATACAGTAATTATTTGTAGGTGTCATTCATACCCCCCATTAGACTGTAATCTCCACTAGGGCAAATGCCATGTTTCACCTAATTTTTTTAAAAAAATCTTTCCACCTCTCTCTAGGTGCTTAACATGTATTTGTTCCATTTCAGTGTTAACTCTTGCAATACATTTGCCACATCTGTGGTCTCTCCTCCTTGACTCTATCCCTCCTGTTTTGCAGTTAGCCACCTCTGGGTGGGTAAAGGTGGTGGTGAAGGAGGTAGCTTTACCATTTGGTGCCAAAAGACTCATGTATTTAACTAAATATGGAGGTAGTTTGGCATAGTATATAGAAAGCCAGGAGACCTGGGTTCAAGTCCCAACTCTAACACATTTGCAGTGTAACCTGGGCAAGTCAGTGCTCTAGGCAGTTCTCTAAGGCTATAAGTTGCAGAGAAAAATGCCAGCCTTCCTGCATCCAGGAATTTGCTGTACCAATAAAATCTCAGGTCCAGTTCCTATCCATATATAATATTTATTTATTATGTATCTCCATATAACTACATATGCATATATAAATATATACACATACTATATGATGGATATAGATATCCAGATAGATAAATATATCCATTATTATATTATATATTATGTGTCTATCTACCTATCATATTCCTATCTCTCTGTCTGTTTCTCTCAGTCTAATTACTTATTTCCATGAAGGCTTCCCTTGATGTTTATTTTAATATGATGGCAACTATATAAAAATATTGGGAGGTGTCTGTGCTGAGAGTCATGGGGTACAGTGATTTGCCCCAGACCTGAATCCTATTGAAGGAATGACCCTGCAGCCATGAGTACTGGTTTTTGAGCTTCTTTATCATGATGCACTCTCGCTCCTTTTCCTTTTGAGTTTTACCCACAGTCCTGAGTCTAAAGGAATCCTTCCTCAGCAAGAGCCCTGAGAGTCCTTCTATCGCCTCTGGAATAGGATCAGGTATCACTTCCTTCAAAAGTGTACTCTCCAGTTTTCCAGGCAAATTACTCCATATCAATGACATATTCTCCAATGGGCCTGCCATCTTCACCATCACCAAGGGAGACTTCCTTCCGGGCACACCCCAAGTAACATGTGCTTGAGGGCCTAATTCTCTTTCCTCTCCCAAGTGGGAGACTTCTAAGAAGATTTTTTTGTTCCTCAGGATTCCTGCTCTGATTCAGTGGGGTTGCATTGGAATATTGAATGCATTTTTTTTTTTTGGCTAGGCAATGGGGTTAAGTGACTTGCCCAGGGTCACACAGCTAGTGAGTGTTATGTGTCTGAGGCCAGATTTGAACTCAGGTCCTCCTGACTCCAGGGCTGGTGCTCCACTGTGCCACCTAGCTGCCCCTGAATGCAATTTTAAAATCCTTTTCTTTGTATCCCTAGTACTTAGCAGAGTGCCTAGCACATAGTAGGTGCTTAATAAATGTTTTTTGACAACTTGCTTTGACCCAGGGCCTATGGGCCTTGACAGGAGCCATACTTGCCCAGAAACTTTGGAAACATGTCCAAGAGCACGCAGAATAGGATTCTACTACCTCTTATGTCAGAATGTCTGTTGATAAAGTGACAGCATAGAGACAACGTGCAAACAGCTATGTGCAAACAGAAAAATAAAGGCAGAATAAATTGGAACTATGCTGGGGAGAAGACCCCCCCTTAAGGGGGATCAGGAAAGGCTACTTGCAGAAGATATAACTTTAGCTGGGACTTGAAGGAAACCAGGAGACAATAATGAGGAGGGAGAGAATTCCAGACTTGGAAGACAGCCAGTGAAAGTGTTTGGAGTTGGGAGATAAAGTGTCTTGGGCAAGGAACACTAAGGAGTGTCCAGAGAAGAACACTGTATTAGGCCCCTTATGTGTTAAGCTAGGTCTGCTGGGCTTGCACCGAAACATTTACGAGCTTATTCTTTTCAGAAATGGGAAAGCCCAGCTGGGTTGCTTGTGTCTCAAATTTCTGTCCTATTCATGTGAGGAGTGATCACACGATTCTTTAATGGGAAACAAAGGGGGAAAATAAATGAATCCAGTAAGAGGATTAGTGTCTCTGGGAGAGCCAGAAGTGACTAGCTTGGTCAGTGGGAGAGATAGGAGAATCTCAGTTCTGCTGCTAGAGGAAGCAGAATGGGGGAGTTAAGTGGGGTTTTATGCTCTGTCCCAAATGTGTGCTAGCCCTCTTTAGGCAATTTGTGACTTTAGGAGCTGAAATCACAGCACTCAAAGGAAGTTTGTTTGCCACTTTTTTCATCTCTTTTTTCTTGCTATTGCTGAATTTACATCTTCAAAGCTTAAAGAAATAAAAAACACTTTCCTTTGTTTACATCCTTGAAGAATAGTCAGGTTAATTTGCTGCTGTCTGTGGGAGGGGGAAGATAGAGGGGCATGTGTGTTGATAGGTAGAGTGTAATCTTCCTAGGGTAGGGATTCTTAAGGGTTTTTGGTGCCATGGATCCATCTGGTGAAGCCTATGGACCCCTTCCCAGAATGTTTTTAGATGCACAAAATAAAATACATAGCATTTCAAAGGAAACCAATTACATTGAAATACAATTTTATGTATGTATATATGTATATATATAATGTATACACACACACATATATATAGTGCTCTGTATATATCAATATATATGTATGTGTGCGTACATATACATACTTACATACACCCACACATATACACTCCACAAGTTCATAATTCTCTGGTTAAGAATCTCTTCTCTAGGGGAAGTTCCTATTGTTGTCCTCTCTACAGAAAGGCAAAATAATTGAGAGGACAGGAAATATTTCACATTTATGTTGCAACACAGGATGTGGAGCGTTAAGTCAATTAAGAAAGCATTTATTAAGTGCCAAGCACTGTGCTAGGCCCTGGAGATAACAAAGACAAAAACAAGATTGTAACCTGACCCTACCCTCAAAGAGCCTACTTTCTACTAGAGAGCAAGGAACAGGATGCAACATGTACACAAACAAGTAAATGAGGGAAAAAATGCGAAGTCATTTTGGCAGGGAGAGCATAAACAAGGAGATGTATAAGGAAAGGCCCTGAAAGGAGTTAGGGATTCCCAGAGACCAACATGAGGAGGGACATCAGTCTAGCACTGGGGCACAGTCTGGGCAAAGATCCTGGAGATGCATTTCTACGTGGAAGGAGAGTAAATGGATTAGTTTGGCTGAAACAGAGGATGCATGAAGGGGAGGAACATACAAGAATTTAGAAAACAAAGGAGGTCAGACTTTATCTTATGGGCAATAGAGAGCAACTGAAACTTTTTCAGAAGGGAAGTGATGTGATCAGACTTGAGTTTTAGGAAAATCATTTTGTAGCTGTGTGGAAAATGGAAATTCAATGCTAACGTTCTGAAGAATTACACTCCCTGCAGGACACTGTGAAGATTTATGGAGCTGCTGATAGTAAAACATGCCTTTCTTAGTTTAACCTTTCGGTAACATCCACAAGCTCGTCTCCTAAAGGAGTCTCATCTTTGGCTTCTTTCATCTCCAAGAGCTAATTTCCTTCTTATTAAAATAGAATATATTTAAGAAAAGTAAATAAGGCAATATGCTAAGAAAAGTAGATTTCTTAAAGGCAGAAATCTTGTCTTTGGTATTCCATAATCAATTACAGAACCTATACATTTAGGTCATGTGATTAATATTAATTTGTGATAAGAAGAAATATCTCATATTAATATCTAGTTATTAGTCTTCACCAGGTACAGAGAAAGGATTAATTTTTTTAAAAGAGTCTCTTATTTAGTCTGTCTCCAGCAGTCCTTTATATCTCTATCCCATTTTTGCCTTTCCTCATGTCATTTTTGCCCCTTTCCTAGGTTTTTGCCCCACCCCCTTCCCTTTCCTATATCACTGAGAGAACTGGACGATGATCAGAAAGCTTAGAAGAGGAGAATAAGTGTAAAGGGCTTCATCTGAGATGGGGAAAATGTGGTATACCATCCCAATATGGTGTCCTAATTTTTCCCGGGTTTATTGATATTTAATCACGGAGTTGCCAATTGAGGATCTTTCTGGACTATGCTCATCTCATGTTTTCCAATTTTTGTTGAATGAATGTAAATCAGAAATATAAAAATGCACAAAAAAGAATTCCAAGAAGACAAGATGACCATTACCAGTTATATCTATTTGTTTGCATATGTACAGGACATTATATTTTGCTAAAGACCTGTCAGTTTCATATGTTAATAGTATAATTCTTATTTTGTGAATTTCAGGGATCACTTGGAGATCCTTGGAAGCCTCTGTAAATTGTTTGCAGTTTAATTCAACAAATATTTAAATGCCTCCTACATATATGGCTGAAACAAGGCCCAATCCTTTCCCTGAAGGGGTTTATAGTTTAATAGGAGAGAGAAGATATGTACACAGATAAGCATAATACTAACTAAACAGTAAGTTGAAAGAAGAGTACTAGAAGAAATTCAAGAGAGATCATTTGCATCTAAGGTGAGGAGAAGAAGGGCTAGGTATTGGGAACCAAGATGGGACCTGAACTAGATCTTGAGGTAAAAGGCTCACCATGTCATTCCCCTGCTCAAAAATCATCAGTGGATGCGTATTGCCTTGAAGATAAAATGCAAACTCCTTGCACTAGCATTCAAAACCCTCCACAATCTGGCTTTCATAATCTTCCAAACTAATTTCATATGACTACTTTTCTACACACTTTATATTCCATCCAAACAAAACTATTAGCTGTTTCCTGAACTTGACATCTCCATACCTTTGCATAGGTGGTCCTATTTGCCTGAAATGTATTTTTCCACACACCCCACCCCCCATTCTTTTAGAATGTACATCTTTCTTCAGGGTTTAGCTTAGGTATCACTTCTTCCATGGAGCCTTTTTATTTATATCCCCCTCTTCTCCAATTTGTTAATGTTCTTTCTCTTCTCAGATTACCTTGTATTAATCTGTGTATGAATTGTCTACTTCCAATAAATGTTAGGTCCTTAGGAGCAGGAACTGGTGTATGCATATGTGTGTGTGTGTGTGTGTGTGTGTTGGTGATGGTAGTGACTAGTTCTACATATATGTACATACATACTATATATATATATAGTTCTTACTATATAATGTGAATTTACTTGAATTTCAATAAGCAGAGTGTGGGAAAGGGGGGAAAAATTCCTTCAGTATGGGGAGGGGAGTTGGCATGATCAAAGAAAACAATGACAAAACTGATATTAGAAATATTTTTCCATGAAATAGACAATTTGATAAGTGTTTGACATAATAATAATGATAGGAAGAAAAAAGGATTTATATAGCGTTTTAATGATTGCATGATGCTTTATAAATATCTCATTTAACCCTCAAAAGAACCCTGAGAGGTAGGTGCTATTATTATACCCATTTTACAGATGAGGAAACTGAGAGAGATGTATCTGAGGCAAGATTTGAACTCAAGTTTTCTGCATTTCAAGTCCTGTACTCTGTCTACTGTGCCACCTAGCTGATCTTAAAGTTCTCTCCTGGGATAACTGTGGAAGAACCGTGAAGGGAATCTGAGAAACATTCAAAGGAGTGTCTAGGCTTAAGGCCAAGGGACTCATGAGTTTTCATCTATGTATTCTTTGGTTCAGGAGTGATCTCAGTCATCCACCTGTCCTGCCTTGAGAAAGGAAAACATGAAAGAATGTTGGATGATAGCCATTAAGGATGTATGTTCACAAGGGAGGAGATAGGCCAAGAGGTTCTAAGATGAATCATAGAATCAATCAACTAGAGGGAACCTTAGAGGCTATCCTAGGCAGGTGGTCATCCAGGTTTTGCTCCAGTGCTTCAGGTGATGGAGATCTCACAATGCAGCTCATTCCATTTTTGATAGCAGTAATTATTATACAATTCTTCCTTATATATGTCAGGCCTAAATCTATTTCCTTATAATTTCTACCCACTTGTTCTAATTTTGACCTCTGGAACTACATAATCTAATCCCTCTGCCCATCTTCTCATACCTTCTCATGTCTCATGGCTTTGCACTTGTCCCTAATACCTGGAATGGACTACACACACAGACACACACACACACTTTGCTTGTAGAATCTCTTACTTCTTTCAAAACTCAGCTCATCCTCCTCCAATATGAAGTTTTTCCTTAGTGCTCCTAGCTGCTAGTGCCATTCCTTCCAAAGTACCTCATATTTATTTTACATTTGTCCTGTATCCATCTATGTGTGTATGTCTTGTCTCTGATAATAGAATGTTAACTCTCTGAGATCAAGGGTTATTCTACTTTTATCTTTTTATCTCCACATGCCTGGCACACAATAGGAACCTAATAAATGCATATTGATTGATTGCTCTGAAAGTCCTTTAGATATTCATTTCAATAAACTTTTATTAAACACCTGCTATGTCTAGAGAATTATGGCAGGTACTTAGAGAGATACAAAGATCAATAATGAATATTTAAATGTAACATCATCACCCCCTCAATGCTCCCCCTCCCTCCTGCCAATATCCCACAATGACTTCTCTTTTTGTAGCTAAATATTTCCTGTTCTGTCAACTGTTCCTCATATGATATGGTTTCCAAACTCTTTGCCATTCTGTCATATCTATTGATACACTCTTTGTTAATGGCTTTCCTACAATGTGATACCCAGAACTGGACAGAGAATCCCAGATGTGGGCTGTCTCCAGACAGAGGACAGTGGAACCACTTCATTTTTTACTTGCATTATATTTTTGTTAATGCAAAGTAAGATTGCACCAGATTTTTGGGGGGCAATAAAGTTATAATGATATCAACAGAAACCCCTGAATTTCATATGAGCTGTTGTTAGCTTTAGCTTTTTTTATCCTATACTTGTGCAAATTAATTTTTTAAAATTATTGATGCCTCTTTAAAAATCATAGTTATTTTTGCCCTTTCTTAAAACTTCTCTTTTAACAAACCTAAATGGTTTAATAAAATCTGACCAACAAAATGACTGTCTATGCCAAATTCTGAACCCAGAGCCCCAATCTGTTTGCCAAAATAAGAGAAATTTGTTTCATCATCTATTCACTGAGACCAAGATTGGTCCACTTTAATTTTGGACCCCGAGTGCAAGATTTTACATTTCTTCTTATTACATTATGTCTTGTTGATTTGAGCCTATTCTTCCAGACAGATTTCTTAATCTTTAACAAGAAATTTAACAAATATTAGCAGGCCATTGTATGTAGAGGATAGTACTTCATGCTAGAAGACATGCAATTTAGGCAAAATGTGGTTGTCAGCAGTGGTATGAAGAATGGATTAGAATGGGGAGAAGTGGTGCTTATTTGGAAGATATACATGTAAGGGTATCATTGCAATAATCCAGGCTGGACAAGATGAGAGAGTATAGTAAGTATAGTAAGGTAGTGGCAGTGGGGATAAAGAAGAAGGGGCAGAGGAGAAAATGATGTTGTGGGTGTGGACTTAGTAACACAACTCCTGTCATCTTCCTCATGAAGAACTCTGTTAATATCACTGCCCTACTTAAAAAAAAAAAAACCAAACCCAAAAAACTTGACTCTACTGCCCACTGAAAATAACTCCAAATTCTTTTTTTTTTTTTAAATTTTTAGGCAACTGGGGTCAAGTGAATTGCCTAGGGTCACACAGCTAGTAAGTATCAAGTGTTTGGTCTGAGGCTGGATTTGAACTCAGGTCCTCCTGACTTCAGGCCTGGTGCTCTATCCAGTGCACCACCTAGATGCCCCAATAGCTCCAAATTCTTAAGCCCTTCATTGAAGGCCCTTCAAAATATGGCTCCATATCACCTCTGTAGCCTTATTTCATACCACTCATTGTCATGTGCTTTCAGCCAAAATGTATCACTTGCCATCTTTGGAAGAGTGTTCTTTTCCCCAACCCCCTGCCTCTTTGCCTTTCTTCATTCTATTTCCCTGTAGCCATCTGTCTGTCTGTCCGTCCATCCATCCATCCATCCATCCATCTGTCTATCTATCTATCTATCAAAATCAATCTGTCCTTCAAGGTCTGGCTGAGGGGTCATCTCTTCCACAAAGTAGGCCTTATAGCTTCCAGCCAGGGTTAGTCTCTCTCTTTCTCCTCCCAGCTCCTTATTACTCCTTGGTTATGAACCCCTCTATTCATGCAGTGAATAGACCTACTTTAAACCTGACCTCATCACAACTCTCAGTGTAGCTACATTGATTTCTTTAGATCCTCTACTCTTTCTTCCTCATAGAGATAATTTGTTATTGTGTTGATGAAATTTTGGGTTTTTTTTTGAAGAGTCGCATCCCTCTTCCGTTTTTTGAAGTCTCAAGCCATGGTGTCATAACTGACTTTTCTCTGAAATTTAAAAAATGTTTCCCTAAAATATAGAGGGTACATGATACCATAGGACTGTTAGAGCTGGGCAATACCCTAAGAATTTTATAGTCCAACCCTAAATTTTGCAGAAGAGGAAACCGAGGCTCAGAATGATTAAGTGATTTGCCCAAGGACACACGTATTCCATGTGATGGATGAGATTTGAGCACTCCCCTTTACTCCGAAGTCAGCACTGTTTTCACATGACACTGCCTCCATTTTCTTATCAAGCCCATCATTCTCTTCTTTTAACTCCAAGATGACCTAGTCACTTTCTTCCATGGTTCCCATTACTACCATTTTTCCAATTAGTATGTCACAGAATCACAGAGTTTCAGAGTTGGAGGAGACTTTAGTAGACACCTAGTCTAACCCATACCCCAAAAGAAATCTTCATTATGACATACCTGACAAGTAGTGTTCTAACCTTTGCTTAAATAGGTCCAGGAAGAAGGAACATATTATCTCCCAAAGCAGAACTTTCCACTTTGGGATAGCTCAGTTGATAGGAAGTTTTTCTGTATATAAACCTAAATTTTCCAAAGAAAATTATTGTCCTTTGGTTAAGTTTCCCAAGAGCTAGAAAGCTATAGTATATTAAATCCATGAGAAGTTTCCTAGGGGGTTTCAGAGCCATCCATCTTAAACAACAATTCATTCCTCCTACATGGTCCCCCCAGAATCTATTTTGTACATGGAGCCTTGGGGTCTTTAGAATACAGAAGGAAAGAGTAAGTATTATGGAATCAGCTTTATACTCTGAGTACAGAGCTACTATTTTCTTATTTCTCCTCTGACTCTTTTTTGTTGAGAGTTTAAGATATTCCACCTACATGTTTTCTTGGTCCTCTTCTCTATGGTTAGTTGGGATCACACCATGTATCTGTATGACTACCTCTATTGATTCAGGGTTAACTATGAACATTAATTCTTTTCATCTTTAACTTTGGCCCAGAAGTCTTTAATAGAGTGTAAGTTATGTTTAACTGTCAAAATATATCTCACACAGCTGGCTAACCAATAACAACGTTTTACGTGGTATGAACTAAACATGAGTATTGGTTTCAAATTAAGATTATGTTCACAATGTGTTATTCAATCCTTCGTCAAATTCAAAGGGCTCAGTTCTATTCCCAGTAGCTTTGTTGTTCAAAATTAAGTCCAGAGTAGCAGTTCCCTTTCTTGCTTCTTCAGTTTTCAGAGAAATGAAATTATAGGCAAAGAAAGTTAAGAATTTATCAGATGCTCTGCTTTTAGCATAAGAGTAGCTGACCTTTATATAACACTTTAAATTTTAAAAAGTACTTTACATATATACTTTGTGAGGTAGGTGTTGTTCATTATTTTCATTATTAACCAAGGGGGAAAACTAAGATTTGGAGAGATTAAGAAGTTTGTTCCTAGTCCCAGTAGATGTTAGAGATGGGGTTTTGAACCCAAGTCTTTATGACTCCAAGGTCAAGGTTCTATGAATTAGGTCATGCTGCCTCCTAGCAAATATTTTGACAGTTGAAATCCCCCCCCCAAAAAAAGAAATTCTCATAACTGTTATATCTTGCTTTTGTGTTATATTTCTCCTTCTGTCTGGGTTGTCTGTATAATACTGATAACAATCTCACTTCTCTTTCTCCTTTTAGCCTAACCCAAATGCTCCCACTATGTTCCCATATTTGAGCATTTCAATATAGATATGTATATATATTAAAATATAGATTGCTATTACTTGATCATATTCTATTAGTTTTGTCTCTCTTGAAAAAGGCATACTTTTCTGCTATTTTATTTTAATCATGAATTTATCTTACCAAATCTCCTTAAAGACTATATGACACTATTTGTTAGCTTGTATTATGTTTTCAAGTTCATTTGATTCTTTATTCATAGTCTTTGTGTTGTATATGGGTAATTTAGGCCTTAGACATTCTTCCTGATCCCTTTCCAGTTATTTTCTCTTGTGAACTACTGGGCATTTCTTCTACCATTATTCTTTCTATGTGATACTTGTTCTCAATAGTGTCAAGTTCAATAGTTTTATTCAGGAATTTTTCTCCTCCTGTAGACTTCAATCTAAAGCCATCTTGATTAGGTTGGCAAGTCTGTGAAATGTATTTGTGAGCTCTGGGAAATGCCCATTCTTCAGCCAAGGAAAATGAAATTCTGGTACTGTTTACAAATAGTAACCTTATTGTCATCTCTTACTTTATACTTTGTAACTGTGCAGTGTACAAAATGCTTTTGGCTAGGATACTCTGATTCATTTTAAGGGCTTCTTCAAGAGGTATTTCCTGGATCATCTCTATTGCCAATCCTTTTAAAATATCACTTCTCTCCTGCTTCTCTCAAATTTTAGAATTTTAGAGTGTTAGTGCTAGAAGAGATCTTGGAGACTACTTAGTTTGATCTCCTCGATTTATTGATGAGAAAATGAGCAAAAGGAGTTAAATGACTTCCCTAAAGTCAAGTAGCCAGTTAGCGGCAGAGCTGGGACTACATTAAGTACTATTATACTCAGTGTACTAAATGCTAAGTGGAGGCAGCTAGGTGGCTTAGTGGTTAGAGCACTGGGCCTGGAGTTAGGAAGAGTTGAGTTAAAATATGACCTCAGACACTCACTAGCTGTGTGACCCTGGACAAGTCACTTAATTTCTGTTTGGCTTAATCCACTGAAGAAGGAAATGGCAAACCACTCCAGTATTTTCACCAAGAAAACTCCACACGGGTTCGAGAAGAGTCAGACATGACTAAATGACTGAAGAACAAAAGCAAAGTGCTGGGGATACAGATGAAAAGTGAAAACAATAAAGGAGCTTACTTATAATGGGAGGGGTAACATGTTTATATACAGGGACCTGTGTATACAAGACATATACATTAAAGTAGATACAGGGTAACTAGAAAGGAATACACTAGCTATCTTGGGGACTGGGACAGGTCTCCTGCAGAAGGTGACATTTAAGTTGAGTCTTGAAGGAAGGCAGAGATTCTAATAGGTGGAGGTGAGGAGAGAGAACATTCCAGGCATGGGGGATGAGCTGGTGCAAAGTCATGGAGATTGGAGATGGAGTATTTTGTGTGAGAAACAATCAGAGGCCAGAATATCCAGACCATAGCATGGAGGACAGTAATGTGTAATAAGGTTGGAAAGACAGGAAGGGGCTAGATTGTGAAGAACTTTAAATGTCAAACAGAAGCTCTTCTATTTGATCCCAGGCGTAATAGGGAGCTATTGACATTTATTGAGAAGTGTGGAGATGGCGATTTCAGACCTGCATTTTATTAAAATCACTTTGTCAGCTATATAGAAGATGGATTGGAGTGGGGAGAGGCTTGAGGAAGGGAGTCCACTTAGGAGGCTGTTGTAACAATCCAGGCTAGAGGTTACAAAGACCTGAATCAGGGTGGTGCCTGTGTGAGTGGAGAGAAAGGGACCTACATGAGAAATGTTGGGAAGAAAAAAATGGCTAGAATATCAGTCTCCTAATTCTTAATCCAATATTATTTCCATTTTATCACCCTGTTGGAGCTGTCTATGTGTTTGAAGGTAGGGTTTTATGATAGCAAAAAGGAGCTGAAGATCTATGTGAAAATTCACTTTGAAATATCAACATATGGACATTTGGTGATAGCTGGGAAGGCTTAGTGGGAGGAATAGAATTTAACCTGATACAGTTTTTGTGGTGAAATGCACGGTCAAAACTCCCTCTGCTTTCAAATGGGGATTGCTTTCAAGTGAGAATTGATGGATGTGTATGTGTAACAATATGATGGAGATTTCTAAGATAGAAAATTGTGAAACCACTTCGCTCAATTGAGGTCACTGGCTTTCTCTGATCCTGGTGAAATTTGAGATAGTTGCCCTTGAACACTGTGGACTCTGTGTTAAGTTCCAGTCATTTTGATAGACCTAAGAAACCTCTGAGGCCTGCTTAGTGGTTTCTGCTTTGAGATGCATAGAGGTATTGGGATCCAAAGAGGGAGCATGAGGATCCAGTGGGTCCTGATTGCCCAAGATATGATAGCCCCTCACAGCGATGGGCACCAGGCTGAGGAAGAAAACAATAGCTCTTGACATTTCATGTTCCACAGAAGCTTACCTGGCAGTGCGAACAGGAAGGAGCTGTTTGTGTGTTAGTTTAGGCCTTGCCCCTGCTGACTTGTTTCAGCCCATCTCTGCATGAAGCTCAGCACCACGTGCATGATATGCCCTGTTGTGAGTCTTACGAAAGCAGCCCTTTCTTCACACCCACACATGCATAACAAAAATGTTTGCAAAAGGAGGACTGCTATTAGTAATCACTGAATTTTCAAGCATAGCCTTTAAAAAAAACTGATCCTTTGTAAAGCTTTCTGGCAGCTTTACTACTTACCCCTCCCCTAAACCTATTATTGTTTTATTATTTTTATATGAAAGTTTTCTTCCTCTTCTTTTTTCTTCTCCATTTCATCTTCCTCCTCCTTCTCCTTCATCTCTTCTTGCTTTTCTTCCTCCATCTTTTCCTCTTTTTCTTCCTTCTCTTCCTCCATCTCCTTAAGCATAACCATCCTATTCTGCTAAGGTATTCTTTCCCCTAAATTTCTGATTTCTGCTCTGTTGGCTTCTCTCTTGATGTGAGACAATTTTAAGAAAATGTACTGGGGAAATTATTATTCAGACAATACTATGCCCTGGGAGGTTTCTCATGCACTTTGGCCTTTTAGTCACAGAAAGCCATAGTGGCCCATGATACTTCTTATGACACTGTGCAGACTTTATGACTCCTTACCAAGGGGTGGAACTTCATGAGGTTTGTAACCCACCTGAAGGGGAAAGTTTTGTTTTCTTACATGTAGATTTCATCTGAAGAAACACTTGCTTCCATTTAAAGGTGAGTTGTGATGTATGCATAAGCAATCCTGAAACATACTGAAATCCCTCTCCCCCCCATTAACATTTGCTGACCCCCCCGGGTACATTGCCTTGTAGTGTAGACTATGGAATTTTATAGAGTGGGAAGCAGATGCAGTCATTGCCTTCATGAAGGCCTGGTGATGGGAACTCACAAAAAGACTGAGTTTTTAAAGAGACTCATGTTTGTGCTCCTGTGGTTTCTTTCAAGAAACCCTTTCCTCACAGATTTTTTTTTTAAGCACAAGTGTATTCTTTGAAGATTCTTACTTAAGAAGATTTACAATGCATCATTACGTATTGCTTTGTGTGAAATTGTTTCATGGATGTTTTCCAGTCTCCCCAAGCAGACTGTAAACTCTCTGAGGTCTAGGACCATGTCTACTACTTCTTTTATTTTTCCCCATAGCACCTAGCATAGTGCTGGGCATATAGTTGGTTCAAAATACATAGTAATTGGTTGATTCACAGAGATGGCCTATGAAAAACTCATTCTTTGTAGTACCTCTAAAATTGAAATATATTAAGGAGCTGGGAAAGAGAAGCTTTAGCCAGGATTTTTAACCAGGGGTTCACAGAAAGATAGATTTCAGGGGGTCTATGAACTTTACAATTTTAATATTTGATAGTTGTATTTCAGTAGAATTGATTTTGTCTGATGCATTTTAAGATATTATTCTGAGAAGTCCATAGACTTCACCAGACTGCCAGAGGGGTACAAGGCACAAAAAGATTTAAGAACTCCTAGACCAAGCTAGTCGCTCAGGAGAGGGCCTGGAGAAGAGTGTAAGTTCTTTGAGTTCTGGTAATCACCTGAAAATCATAGCTCTCCTTGGTACTTGGGTCTGCAGACAACTGCGAGAGCAGAACTGATGCCAGAAGGATTCTTTAAAGAGCTAATTATGTTCCCTCTCCATTTCAAAAAACTTCTTTCTCAGACAAAGAAGAGGAAATTAACTTGAATTCCTAGCAACTATCTCCTTTTTTTCTGCTGTAAAGAGAAGCTGCTGATTTCTTTTCTAAGAAGACATTAGTAAAAACTCAAGGGCCCAGCAGGTGACTTACATTCGGAATCAGAGATGTTAGAGAGTATTAGAGCTGGAAAGGACCTTATAGATCAACTAGTCCTACCTATTCATTTTACAGATGAGAGAATGGCTGTCCAAGGAAGGATAATAGGATGATAGGTCTTGAGTTATACAGTCCAACCCTTGAGATCCAAAGTGGGGAGGGGGCTTGCCCAAAGCTATAACAGATAAGTAGCTATAACTGATAAGTAGCAGAGCTGGGTTTTAGACTGAGATCTCTTAATTCGAAATCCAGTGCCTTCTCCATTAGGACACATTGCTGTGTATTTCTGGTTAGAATGGTAGCTTAAATACTTATTTGGTTTGGTATTTTCAAATTTGTTCTGTGCCCATTACCAATAGGAGCACCGAGGAACATGGCATCATTTTGTCCATTTAGTCATTTTTTTAATCAACAACATCCTGCCTCAGACCTCATTAAAAAAAAAAAAAGAAGTTTGCCTCCTTGTCCTTGCATAAGGACAAGAAAAAAGTGGCTCTAACACTATTATTGTACAGTTCCTCGACTTCTGCCTGGACCGATGTTTTCTCTTGAAGACCTGGCTGTCTTCTCTCAAGTTTGTCTTATACATTAAAATCATTAAAGCTCATTTCTTCCCATTCTTCTTTGGGAGTAGATCCCAGATTCCTCATTTGATAAATGAAGGGATTAAAAGATTAGATAGCTAAGTGATACAATGCTGAGTTCAAATTTTACCCCAGATAGTAGCTGTATGACTCTTTGAAAGTCACTTAGAGACTTGAAAGGCTCTGCCTCAGTTTCTTCCTCTGTAAAACGAGATTAATAATAGCACCTATCTGCCAGGGTTGATCCTCAGATCAAATGAGAAAACATATGTAAAACATTTTGCAAACTTTAAAGCCTCATATAAATGTAATCTATTATCACCATCACCATCATCTTTAGCGTCATCACTATCACCACCACCACTACCACCACCATCAGCATCATCATGATGTCTAGGGTCCTTTATTGCTCTCTATGGTACCCCTTCCTTTTTCAATGCTTTTGTATATAACATCTTGTTCTTCAGGACTCCCAGGAGTTTGTATCAAAAACCAACTCTTTAAAGTACACGTGTAATGTATATCCTTAAACTACACAATTAATATAGGTAGGCTTTTTGACTTC
This sequence comes from Vombatus ursinus, assembly GCF_900497805.2. NCBI lineage: Eukaryota > Metazoa > Chordata > Mammalia > Diprotodontia > Vombatidae > Vombatus > Vombatus ursinus. The sequence goes on along the minus strand of NW_020954604.1, from coordinate 8,015,295 downwards.
CCAGATTTTTTCAAGGCACAGTCAAAGTACCACCTCTTACAAGAAGCCTTTCCCAATCATCCCAGGTCATGGTGATCTCTTCTTTATAAAATCACTTTGCGTGTATTTCCTATTTATCTATCTCTGTTAATGTTATAACTGTCAGGATAAAGCAGATTCCTTGAGGCCAAAGACCTTTGCAGTTAATTTTGAGAAGGGAGGAGATACAAGGGCAAGAAGGTGGGAGTATGGGGATGAGAATAGTGCCCAATCATCCCACAATTTAGCCTCTTGAATCATCAGTGCCTAGCTCAGTGCCTTACCCATAATAGGTACTTAATAAATGTTGGTTGAATTGTTGCTGTTGTTGAATCATACAGTTGTGTCCAATTATACATGACGGTCCATGGGGTTTTCTTGGCAAAGATACTGGAGTGGTTTCCTTCACCAGTGTGCTCCCATTTTACAGATAAGGAACTGAGGCAAATGGGGGTAAGTGACTTGTCCAAGGTCACACAGCTAGCAAGTATCTGAGCTTGGATTTGAACTCAGATCTTCCTGGTTACAAGTGGGTGCTCTGTCTACTGCACCACCTAGCTGCCCTTAGTGGAACCAATATATAGCTATTTATGAATTTCTACTGAACAGTGAAAATATAAAATTGCGACAGTTTTGAACAATGCATAATGTATTTTACAGATGAAGGCATTTGAGACCTAAAGTGGGGAAGTGGCTTTCCGAGGTCAGAAGAGTTGATGAGTGGGTCTGGGACCCAGATTTCTTAAATCCAAGGCCATGATTTTTTCCATTATGAGATGCATTTTAAAATTCTCAACAAATTCTTTAAAAGTTCATTAACAGTTCTCAGTCCTTCTGAGTCTTTCTGTCTTCTCTAGTTTAGCCCCTCTCTCTTAAAGGTAGCAGCTGCTTGCAAGGAAACTCAGTGACTGAAAAGAGTCACGGTAAGCTCAGCATCTATCCCCAGGCCCAACAGAATCAAGATATATATACATACATATATACACACACACATACATACATACATACATACATACATACATAAATGTAATATAATATATATGTGATTTATATATATTACACACACACACACATGATTTGCACCTCTTTCCTTCTGAGAGACAGAAACCTAGGAAGGACCTTTCCACTTAAGAGGAAGGAGGGGGGAGGGATTTTAGGGAGAGGTAAGGACATCCAGTCACACCCAGAAACAAATCAATCAGTCTAATTAAAGGAGGGATTATACTTGCTGCCTAGAACATTAGACTGTGAGATTGAGACTGAAACTTCAGTTTCCTGTTTGTTAATAGTCTATCAGCAGAATTCAATGCCAGTATGCCACAGATCTTAGTTCTCCGCCCTGTCCCTGTCAGTGACCCCAACTGATTAGAGAAAATTTGAAAGAGCATCTTTATCACCTGTCTTGACTCATCCTAATTCTTGTAAGAAATTATTTGGTTTCCTCAGTTCTTTAGGAAGCTGAGACCACAAAGCTTTTGAGAGTTCAGATTAAGATAACTTTTTCCTACTTTCAGAACTAGTCTTCTCAAATAGCAAATATGCTGTACTTATATAGCACAAGGGTGCCATATAATAGGGTATTAATATTGCTTAGAGATCATTAATATTATTTAATAACATTATGTTGCATTGAATGAGCAAAGGCAATATGCCAGCTTTTAAAAATCTTGAAAGAATTATATGGCCTTTATTTGGCATTAGTTTCTTCTAATTCTAAGCCTTTTCCAATCTCCTTAAGTTAGTACCTTCCCTCTGAGATCATCTCCAATTTATCTTGCATATATCTTGTTTGTACATACTTGTTTATATGTTATTCCTCCAATAGATTATGAGATTCTCATAATCTATTTTTTTCCCTTTTCTTTGTATCATCAGTATTTAACATGGTAACTGGCACATAGAAGGCCTTTGGTAAATTCTTAGTGACTTGACTTTTATCTGAGATTAGGACAGAGGCAAAGAAGGAAAACATGGCATGGACATTAATTTAAAAAATTCTTGGCATCTATAAAGAGAGACTATATGGACTTTTTCAACAATCACCAGAATAGGAGGGTAGATTGGTTCAGTCATATGAATGCTGGAATTGGAGTCAGAAGTCTTGGGTTCAAACCCTTTGGGAAGTCATTTCATACCTTTTTGGACTTCAGGTTTTTCATCTATAAGATGAGAGGATTGGACTAGATGGTCCTAGTCCAATCAATTCAATCAATGATCTTTAGTCAACACTAAATCTATTGTTTTGTGAGTTTCTGAAGTACCTGGGAAGGTTCTCTCTAATACTAAAATAGCTATCACACTTAGGGAGCCCATTACCTTGAGAAGCAAGACAAGCTGCTGTACTGTGTGGATGGCTGAAAGAAGGGTTTAGTAAGTTAATAGATGACAGTGCCATAAAAGATCATCAGGGAAAGTTAGGGTTGTTAAGGGGAATAGATATCACTAACCTTTTGTACCAGATATCATGGAGGGCAACTATACTTTCTTCCATTAAACATTCCCTTGGAATGGCTGAATAAGTTGTGGTATATGATTAATAGTATGAGTATTATATAATATTATATAATATGAGTAATACTATTGTGCTATAAGAAATAACGAGCAGGATGGTTTCAGAAAAACCTAGGAAGGCTTATATGAACTAATGCAAAGTTAAGTGAACAGAACCAGGAGAATATTGTACACAGTAACAGCAATATTATATGATGATCAACTGTGAACAATTTAGCTATTCTTAGATTGAAGGACTTAGGATGAAAATACTATCCACCTCCAGAGAAAGAATTGATGGAGTCTGAATGCAGATGGAAGCATACTTTTCTTACTTTCTTTATTTTTCTTGTTCTTGTTTTTTGATTTTTTTGGCCTTTGTTCTCTTTTGCAACATGGTTAATTTGGAAATATGTTTTGCATGACTGCACATGTATAATCTATATCAAAGTGCTTGCCTTGTCAAGGAGAGGGGAGGGGAGGGAGAGAAGGAAGGAAGGAATTTGGAACTCAAAAATTATAAAAAATTAATGTTAAAATTATTTTTACATGTAATTGAGAAAAAGTAAAATAAAAACATTCTAAAAAAAGAACCCCCCCGGGGGAAGAGGGGCAGCTAGGTGGTGCAGTAGTGGAATCAGAAGGACCTGAGTTCAAATCTGACCCCAGACACTTGACACTTACTAGCTGTGTGACCCTGGGCAAGTCACTTAACCTCGATTGCCTTACCAAAAAGAAAAAAAGATTAAAAAAAAAGAACACCCAAAGATATCAATTTTTTAAAAACCTAAAAACAATTCCCTTGATGTGATTGTCAGACATGGAACACTGGGCTGGATGTGAACTATTGATCTGACCCAGCAGATAATTCTTAAGTGAGGGAGTTGAAAATTGTATAATCTTAAGACAACAACCTTGAAGGGTTAGCTAGATTGAAAACTGATTGGACTAAACCCACAGGTTTCCTTTGTTTTGTAAGATCTTTAGAGAAGTACCTACCATCTCTTTTAATAAATTTTACCAGTTATATTAACTCTTCCAACCAAGAAATTCCTTCCTAAAACCTCATGGTTGCAATTTAAGTCTTTATAGCCTCTGGTAGCTGTCCTGGATGATTTATACATTTTCTTGAAGGTAGGGACTTATTCATATGATTTCTTAAAGGTCCTTCCAGTCCCAGGATTTTGTGGAACAATTATTAAATTAACTTACTTGAGATCATAGATAATCAAGGATCATAAATGGAGCATGGTTCCTTGAGGCCATCTAGTCTAACTCCTTCATTTTACAGATGAGGAAACTGCATCTCACAAAAGTTAATAACAATATTAGCTAGTATTTATGTGGCACTTTAAGGTTTGAAAAACACAAATGTTTCCTCATTTGATCTTCACAACAACCCTGAGAAGCAAATGCTATTCTCATCCCCATTTTGAGGTTAAGCAAACCGAGGCTAGTAGAGGTTAAATGATTTGCCCAGGAGTCACATAGCTACTAAGTGTCTGAGAGTGAATTTGAACTCAGGACTTCCTGAGTCCACTGTGCTACTTTGCTAGTGAAACAATTCGCTCAATGTCACACAGGTAGTAAGTGAAAAGCAGTGCTCTTTCTATTGTACCATACTTCTTCGTCTCATATCTAGGTTAAATACTCCTAATTCCTTTAATTTATAGCCATAGTACCACTTTTGCATAATAGTCATTTTAATTGTTTTTACATTTTAAACATTTTTACATTTTCCTTGGTTTGAGAATCTCATATATAATCGCTATTATTCCTATTTTATATAAAGAAAGAAATGGACTTTAGGAAAAGTTAGATGACTTTTCAGAATGTTGTAGCAGGGGCAGCTAGGTGGTGCAGTGGATAGAGCACCGGCCCTGGATTCAGGAGGATCTGAGTTCAAATCCAGCCTCAGACATATAACACTTACTAGCTGTGCTGTGTGACCCTGGGCAAGTCATTTAACCCCATTGCCTAACCAAAAGAAAGAAAAAAAAAGAATGTTGTAGCAAACTGGATTTGAGATCCAAGCGCTTTACTCAGTGTCTAACTTAACTGTCTCTATTTCCTTTCGTTTATTAAGAATTTTGCTCGAGTCAAATCTTTTGTTTTATAAGGCTGCTTTCCGGTGCAGTTAGGAATCATTCTCTTCCCAGCTGAAGATCATTTACCATTTCTCTGAATAGTGAATTACATTAATGATGCAAGGCAGGGAAGTATGTCAATATCAGATATAACAACTACCAGTCACTCAGATTTGAAACACTGCCAATCTATATAGTTCTAGCCTTGGAATTGTTAGAGCACAGAAGTTCATTACATTTAATGATCAAGTATCCCCAGATTTCTAAAAGGAGAGTTTATATTAACCATTTACTGTGCTGAACCTTAATGTAAACTGAAAACTTAAGGGGTTAATTCCCTTAAAGATGAACTGGATGGGATTTTCATACATGCCTTATGTTTATAAATATCCACATACGGATTTTTTTTTAATTCAAGGAAGCATGCTCCATTTAGACAGCTCTTCAAATAAATTATGTCCTAACTGAGCAAATAAACAATAAGTAGCTGGAAGTACTTTGGCTGTGTGTGGAAAAAGCAAGGAGTAGAATGGTTCAAGGCTGGACCTCTTTCAGAAAACTCATCTTCATATAGATACTCATTTCTTCAAGCCTGAGTTCCACTGTAGTGGTATTTTATAAAGCAGTAACTGAACTTATTCCTTTTTAAATAGTGGTCTGTGATTTTGGGGGGGCCAAGGGAGAGTAAGAAGAGAATAGTAAAAAATTTTTCCTGATACATAAAATCTGATTTAGACATATCCTTACTGTGGAATATATCCCTACTGTATGCAGGAACTCTAATAAATTAACTTGTGATAAGTTAGGACATGCTTGGCTTCTTTTTATTTTTTTTTTCATCAGTGCTAAAAAATGTCTATTACAGAATTTTGGTCTTAGTCTTGAAACACTAACCCTCACCTAAAAGCAAAGCTATTTGAAAAACTTCATTTTGGAATCACATAGTATACTTACTTTGTCTTTTGAGTAGTATAGTACCACTTTCCTCAGTCTACTCAGCTTTAAGATATTCCCTTTAAAGAATCTGTTGTAGTACATCAAAAGACGTTGTCAGCTTTCATCGGCTAACCCTCATCAGTTGGCGGCCCATTATTACTATTATTATTGCAGTGACTGTAGGTAACAGTAGGCTGCATTCCAAACTTATGACATCTTTGGGGCAAATGCTAATGGGATTAAAAACACTTCTCCCATCCTCCTCCTTTGGGTCATTTTCTCCAAGTCAGACACCCAAGTGCTTTATGTTGAAGCCAAATGATGAAGGGGCTCCATAGCCCTCTTAATGGTAGCAGGCTTCAGAATTCAATTATGTCTTTTTCCTTAATGGCAGTTTTCAAGCTCAGTGATAGCATAAGAAAAATTTACCCTGTAGCTCTGCCTCCTTGTATTTTCCCTCCTTCACCCACTCCCAAGAAACCCTGGGCCCTGTTACCCAACTATGAAACAAATGGAACCATGGGATTTTATTTAATTTAAGAACAAAGGAGAATCAACAAATATATTGATCAAATATGAAGCGCTACATAATACATTTTACATACTTAAACAGGTTAATTCAGAAATGTCTATAAAGGATTTTGCCAATTAAGTTCTGCTAGTGAAAGACCAAGAATAGTCTTGAGATGGGTTACAGTCTACTGTTTTCACTGTGAATAGAAAAGTCTCAGGGTTGGGTTGGATTGGGGGCATGGAGTAGTCATTCCTTATTATTCTCATTTTTCCTACTTCATTTTTCCTAAATTTTGTGATGACATCCATGTTCACCAAGATTCTAGTTTTTGGCATCATAAATCTTTTTTTTTTTTCTATTTCTTTTCTCTTTCCCCTCCTAGACCCTAGGCAGGCACAGTCATCCCCTCCATGGTCATATGAGCAGTCATACCCGTCCTACCTGAGCCAGATGACATCACCATCCATTCATTCCACCACCCCTCTGTCCTCCACCCGGGGTACGGGGCTTCCTGCCATCACCGATGTGCCCAGACGAATTTCAGGTAAAGATCATATTTCAACTAAAACCCAGAAACACACAGTGGCATAGTGGAGATGGGAACAAGGTGGGCTGAGATGATCTTGTATAAACTTAGAGTAATTATCTGTTTTGAAGGGGAGTGGGGAAAGGTGTGGCAACTTGGAAGTTAGCCTCCAAAATGTGAGTGTCAGGTACCCTTAAATTTTAAGTTAGCAAGAAATGAAAACTTATCAAACATTAGTGTCATTTTCTTGAGATGGTACTTCCTCAGCATTTACTTTATTATCTTGCTAAATGGCATTCACTATGGGAAACCTCATCCAATAAGTAGGGTTTCCCTCCCCCCCCCCAAGCCTCTCTTACCCCAAGCCTCCTTCTACTTGTGTTACTTTCTTTGCTTTCCCCGGCTAAATACAGGATTACAGATTGATGACATAACCCTCTATTTATTTCTTCTTTAGGTCCTAAACTCTTCCTCTTTTAAAATCCCAGAAGTTCAAGTAAGCCAGTTCCTTGAGAACTCATGTGTGCTTAAGATTCTTATCAGAAACTGGTCTAGTCTCTTCAGGGTGCAGAGTTACCCTGCAGACATTGAAAAAAGTTATGTGGCCTCAGACTGATCAAAGTATAGAGGCAACTTTTTCTTAGCAGTCCATACAAAACATGTCATGCTGGCACTTCTGCCCACCGAATCACCTACACAAGTGCCCATGCTTCCGTTGTCTGAAAGGCACTGCAAAGACTCTTGGGACACAGTAAAGTTGACTATTTTAAACAATCTGGTGGTCCTCTTTATCTTGGATAATCCATTTTTTAAATCATCAGGAAGGGTGTCTCGAAGACTGCTGACAGGCAGTAAGAGAAAGGTTGAAGAGCCTCTGGCTAAATGACGGCATGTATCATATGAATCAAGCACGTCTCAGTTTTCTAAAACAACAACAAACAACAAAACAAAGGCCAGAAGGAATTGGATTCTGTGTCTGACTTCCTGTGTTTGCCAGACGCCGTTCCCCATCCAAGTATGCGGGCCCCATACACCTGTTTGACTCCTGGCCAGGTTAATTTCTTTCTTTCTTTCTCTTTGTGTCCCTGTCTCTGTTTCTCTTTCTGTCTGTCTGTCTGTCTCTCTCTCTCATTTTCTGCAAAGTTCGCAGCCGTTATTCACTCCGCTGAGTTGCATCACTGACAAGTTGAACCTCCGCCAGCAGGCTTGCAGGTTTTGATTAGTTCAGACTCCTTTATTTCTTTCAACTTGGGAGGAGGGAAAGCTTTGTTTCTCAAGCAAATAGCAGAAAAAGTTCTCTCTGGTCCTAGTGCACACCATATTTTCTACGGCAGATGGATTCTCACGGGGGTGAGTAGGGAGCGAAGCGGGGTTTGGGGTGGAGGGGGACAGGGTTCTTTGGAAAACATCATATTACGTTTTTTCATTGTTACAGTTGGTATTAATGACATTTCTGAGGAGTTATACAAAATAAAGACAGATATTTTCTCTGTTTATTAGGATCTCTATCTCATTTAGGCAGAAGGCAAAGAGGAAAGATGAGTGCTTAGGTGGGTCTGAAGGATGAGTGTATGACAACATTGAGTCTGTACTGACTTTTTTCTTTCTTTTCCTTCTGAAAGATTAGTTAGTTTTGAACAGTGCCATATTGGCTTGACCTGTGAAGACTTGCTTCTGTTTGGGTCCCCTGTTTCTGTCAGCCTGCCCAACCCTTTGTAGCTTAAACAGTTAGGTTTGACCATGTGGTTCCCAGAAGGACCTAGAAGGAGAACCTCTAGATGGGAATAGAGTAGCTGGAAACTTAACTACCTGAGGGATTTATTTATCAAGAGTATTGCTTATATGAATAAATGCAAGAAAGTAGTAAAAAAAGAAAAATCCAACTACCCACTACTAAGAAAGCCAATAATGAAAAGAATCCATATATGTAATAGTTAAGACTACTTGGCATTTATGTTGGTTAGATTATTTTCAAACACCTTAAAATGAATTACTACTTAAAGCATCAAGAAATAGTTACACATACACATTCCCATTCTACAGGGAAGGAAGGTGGTGCCAGAAATTGACTCATTAGCCAGCCTCATATTGACCCAGGGCAAGAGTGGAGAACAGGTCTCTGCTTTAAACTAGTTTTGAACTGAAATTAGTCCAGTTTCTTCCCACCTTCTCTAACATTTCCTTGAATCATTACAAGGGAAATACCTTAATGCCCAGGTGAAAGGTACTGTATAAACATTTAATAAACTAGAACAGAAAATCCCTCTTGTCAGCATATGGTGTAAAAGGAAGAAACAACTGGACTTAAGCTGTCAGGAAGCTGGAGGAACCCTGATACATCCAGCCTTGTTTCCAGGTGGGGAGCTATGCCAGGACAGCAGAGTGCTTACAGAGAGTTACATTGGGCAGAGTTACTTGGTGCAGTTGCCATTTTGAATTCTCTCAGAATTGTTCCTTTGCAGTCTTGTTACTCTTTGTAATCATCTGTAGATTGCCATGCCCATTAAAACCATTTTTTTCAGGGACTCATGTGAAAATATGATAAATCGTGTATTTCATTAGGGATATTCTTAAGGAAGTCTAATGTATCTAGTCCTATCCTTGGGAAGGCCATAGCATAGGACTCTTATAAGTGAGACTATCTCATAATGAGATAGTTTAATAACTAAATCTCTTTGGATGGAGTAGATAGATGATAGATAGATAGATAGATAGATAGATATAGATGTGCCATATTGTTGGTTTAGTAATCAGTTATTCAACCCTTACTGTGCTTAAAGCATAATGCGTAAGGAAGCCTTGGTTTAAGTAACTCTGACAAACAAAAATCTAATCATGACTATATTAAAAAAAAAAAAGAATTTACCATTGGGTTCCTTTAAATACAATCCCTAAGTGCATTCACATATTTGCTTATCGGCCATCCTTTCACAAAAATAATTTTATTTCATCATATTATGCCCTAAAAACATTCCCAGCACAGTCATATTGAAACCTGGTGCTGAGGTCCTGGTACTAGGTCATCCCTTATTGATTTTGGTTATGACAAGGGAGTGTCAGAATAAGGAAGGGAGACCCACATACAACCCCAATCCATCCATTGTCTTCATAATTGTAATAATAACATTATTCACATGATATTTTTGATGTTCAAAGCATTTATGACACGACACCAAGATTTATAATTATTTCTCTGGAGGTTATTACTAGCTATTATATAAATACATAATTGCTGACTTTTCAAAATGTTTTTTTTTATGTCATTACCCTACTTTGAAAAGAAACACTTTGTGTTATTTAGTCTTGGGTATCAGAACCTGAGCTCTTGCAAACTACCTGCCAGTAAACTCTGGGTATATTTATTTGGGGGTGGGGGGGATGTATGACCTCCAACTTTCTTCCACCCATGAGAGTGAACACATATAAATATAAGTAGATACAGAATATATCCACACCCATGTACACAGGCTACAGATGGTACAATGAAGTCTCTAGAACATGGTCCTGTGAACTGAATGATGGTCTTCAAGAGTGTCGTAGTATAGTGGAAAGAGCACTTGATTTTTCATCAAAAGACTTGGGCTCAAATCCTAGCACTGCTACTTCCTACCTGTTTGACTTTGGAAAAATCACTTCCTTTTCTCTGGGACCCAGTTTATTCTTTTATAAAATGAGAGGTTTGGACTCCGTGGCCTATAAGTTCTCTTCAGTCTTTAATGCTCTTTCCAGTTCTACATCTTATGATCTTGTGCCCAACTCTGACACTTTATTGTAGGTGTCTCTGAGATACGTAAGGAAGTGGCAGAGTTGAAAGTCAATGGGCTAGAAAATCCAGGAAGGAATGCTTTAGATTGAGTAGAGAAATTCTTTCTCCATTTTGCAGGTGGAGGACACTTATTCCACAACCTATAAGGAGAAGTGAAAATCCCTGGGAGGGGGAACCATATTTTTCTGTTTGAAACAAATACTGTTGCATCGTGTCTCCTTTTCAAGATGTTTAAATATCAAAGCTGAAAAAATTAAAAATCTAAACATTCATTAAACCCCTGCTATGGCACTTTGCAAGGGGTTGAGGTGATAAAATCCAAAACAAAACAGTTATTGGGAGGAAGCAAACTAAGCAACCTATTCACAGATGTATATAGGACAAAGAAAATCCAATTGGTCAATCAACCAGCATTTATGTAGTAATTACTTTGTGCCATATGGCGTGCTAGCCAATGGTGATACTAAGATAGAAATGAAACATCCCCCTGCCCTCAAAGTCCTTATATGTACAAATTTATAAGGTAACTCAAAATTCATACAAAAGAAAGGGCACTAACAGATGAAAGGAGTAGGGAATTGGGGGAGAATTCATCAAGGAGATGACCCTTGATTTGAACCTTGAAAGAGAACAAGGATTTTGAGAGGCACAAATGAGCAGGGAGACAGAATATTGAGTCTGAGGAATGGTTGGTAGTCCAGTTTTGCTGAAACGTAGAATTCATCAATCATTCACTTAGAAGAGATGAATTAATGTGTGACAGTCATTATGCTAGAAGCTGGAGGATACAAAATCAAAAAATAAAACAATCTGTACTCTCAAGGAGCTTCCCTCCATTGAGGGAGACATGTACATATAAGTAGATACAGAATATATACACATATATAAATATATATATGGGTTTGTTTGCATATACACAAATATACATATGTGTGTGTGTATGTATATATACATATAATTCATGTATTAACTAGAAGACAAATTGGAAAGCTATTACAATAGTCCAGGTGGGATTTGATAAGTGTTTGAATCAAGGTGGTAGCTTTGTGAATAGAGAAAAGGGAACAGATATGAGAGAGATTATGGAGGTAGAATTTACAAGACTTGGCACTTGATTGGACCTGGAGGAGGAGGAGTTTGGGAAGGGAAGTATTAAGAAATAAATTTGAAAAGGTAGATGGTAGACACTTATGAGAGTCTTAAGTGCTAGGCTAAGCAGTTTGCATTTTATCCTATAGGTAATGGGGATCCACTGAAATTTCATGAATGAGAGTGTTATGGTCAGACCAATGCTGGAAGACCAGGAAGATTTTTTTGGCATTTTTGTAGAGGATGGATTGGAGAAGAGACTGGAAAGTGGGAAGCCAATTAGGAGGCTAGAGGAGATGAGGGTTTGAACCAGGGTTGTAACTATGTGAGTGGAGAGGAGGGGGAAGATATAAGTGATAATGTGAAAGTAGAATTGAGGAGACTTGGGAATTAATTGAATAAGGGAGCATGAAGGAAAGGGAAAAGTCAAGGATGACTGAAGTTGGGACTTGGCTGACTGGAAGGTATTGACCATCCAGTTAATACTCTCAATAGAGACAAGAGGAATTTGGAGGAGGGGCTGGTTTAAAGGGATATGTTAAATTTGAAGTGCCTACAGGAAATCCCATAGGCATTTGACAGTGTATTATTGGATTTTAGGGGTGGAGGTTATATGTGTATATATACATGTGTATACAGTACACATGTGTATGTATACATACATATGCACATATTTAGAAAAAGAGAGAGACAGAGAGAAAGAAGCAAAAAGAGCCCAGTATGGAGTTTTGAGGGAATAACCACATGAGTGACAGGAGATAAATGAGGATTCAGCAAAAGAGAATGAGGAAGGATCAGACAGATAGGAAGACAAACAGGAAATAGAAATGCTATGGAAGCCAAAGGAAGAGAAAATGTCCAGGAGCAGAGTACAATCAATAGTATCAAAAAACTACAAAGAAATTAAAAAGGATGAGGATAGAGAAAAGACCATTGGGTTGGACAGTGAAGATATCATTGGTGACCTTGGAACAAATTATTTCAATAAAGTAAGTGGTGGTGAATGAGGAAAGCATTATTTGCAAGTATTCATGATCCCCATTTTGCTGCAGAATAAACTGAAATGCAGGAAAGGGTGCAGTTTAGGGAAGTTGTAAGGAAGCTTTGGGATGAATGATTGTAGAAGGAGTAACCACACTGTGAGATGACAGGATCTATCAGAGTGTTGAAGTATAAGAATTAACAACCCCCCTAAGTAGCCAACCACACTGGACCTTTGGAGACATTTGTTGTGCCAAGCTGTAGTATCTTGAAAGGTCAACCCAATCAACTAAATGAATCAAATTAGGACAAACAAAATGTTTTCAGCACAGTCACAGAATCTAGAAACTGCTGGTAGAAAATCCCCATCTGGTCATCTGAGGCCTGGGAAGGCAGGGGTTTTTTTTTCTTCTTCTTCAGGGGTTAGGGGAGTATTACCAATCCAACATTACTGGGTCTACGCAATTTAAAATAAACCCCATAGGCAACTTCTACCAAGTATCTTATGTCAGTTCCTAGGATCATAGATTTAAATCTGGACAAGATCTTATACGGAAGGAGTGATCATAGAATAGTGTATTAGAGCAAGGTTCAAACTCATCTTGACACCTACTAGACTTGTGACCTTGGGCAAGTCACTTCACCTGAATGAGCCTCAGTTTCCTCATCTGTAAAATGAAGGGGTTGAACTAGTTGGCCTTTGAGGTCTCTTCCAACTCTGAGTCTGTGATCTTGTGATTCTAATATCCTCTAGTCGAGGGAGCTCTTAACCTTTTGTTGGGTCTTGAACTTTGTGGCAGTCTGGTGAAGCCTAGGGACACCTTCTCTGAATCATGTTATTAAATACACAAAGATTCACAGAATTGCAAAGGAAACCAATCATATTCAAATAGTTATAAAAATGTTTTAAAAAAACTAGTTCACGGATACTAGGTTAAGAACACCTGATCAAGTACAACTCTCTCATTCTACAGAGAAGACTGGGGTCTGGCCAATGACTTGCCCAAGGTCACATAGGTTGAAAATGGCAGAGCTAAGATTTGAACCCAGGCTTTCTCATTCCAATCCCTGTATTCATGCTGCTCATTCCATTCACACAGTAATGTACCACACGTAAGCCAATATTAGTTTTGGGCAGAGTAGGCTTCATTTCACAACAAAGAGCACCCCCAGAAAAATCTAGGAGAGCTACAAAACTGTAACCATTGGCCATCTGAAAGCCAAAAGCAAAAACTCCAGGAATACACCATGAAAGTGTGTGTGTGTGTGTGTTGGGGGGCGTTGTTTTTATTTTGTGTTTTTTTGTTTTGCTCCAGAGCCAGCCCTGGTTTTTAGCAACCACCTGCTTGGTAGACACACCTTTGCCATGGAAGCCACAGGGCAAGTAATTAAGTTTAATAAGAGCCACTCTTATTTTGAAGCAGCCCTCATTTAAAGCCATGGGGGAAGTCGTTAAACTTAATGGACCCAAAACAAAAGCATTCAAGATGTTAAGAACTTTAGTGTTCAACTTTTTTTTTCTCTTTTATATTGACTGTGTTTGCTTCAGGATCTCTGCATTCTTAAAAGTTCCTTGATTTCACTGTTGGGGGGGAGGGTGGGCGGGCAGGTTGACCTGCTGCTGGCCCAGACTGCAAACTTGTTTGCAGTTTGCTGTCAGGGGCCCTGCCTTGCAGTTGTATGCTTTGCATTGGGTTGTACTAGGGAAGAAGAAGGGGAGGGGACCCTCTACCTTTGCAGGATGAGTTGGGGACAGTTCAGGGATGTTCCATATACTTGAGCAGGCTTAATTGTCATGGGTGGCTGATGAGTGAGTGTTTGTGTGGAGTTTCTAGGGCTCAGAATGAAACCAGTGTGTACTATATGATTTTGGTTTCATACGTATTTCTCTTCAGTGGTTTGTATGAGGTTTCATTTCTGTCACATATAAAACCACCCATGCATAGGAGAAAGATTTAGTCATGAAAAGAGTCAAACCTATAAGGAGTTAGGGTATAGTTCTATTCATTTCATGGAAAGTCTTCCCAGAGAAAACCTGAGGATTTTAAGTTTCAATTCTGGCAAACTTTTCGGGGTTATTATGAAATGAAAGATTCTATGTATTCTCACAATGGTTTTCAGTGGGAGGAAAGGGGAGCTAGAGAGTAGGGTAAGCATAATTTAATTTGATTTAAATTCTAGGCTCCCCTTCAAAGATTCTATGAAGCTGAATCAACCTTTTGATTAGTTAGATAACCTTGTTGTGTGATGGTTATTTTAGGTGTAGAATAGGTTAGTAGGAGTTGTCCTTTCACATGTGTCTCAAAAATGGTATAAGAAGTGAGATGATGCTTAACCAGGATTCTGAAAATTCACAGGAATCATGCTCTTGATCATAAGATCAAATGAGATATTGTATGTTAAAGTACTTTGTAAACTGTTAAATGCTATGTAAATGTCAGAAACAATTACAGGGAATAGGAAAGTATGAAAAAGTCAAATTATGCTGCTTGATTACAAGACATAGAGAAAAATTGTTTGTGGCAAACCCACAGTGATATTTAAAAAAAATTATCAAGTATATCCTCATTCTGCCTTGGAATCCCCAATCCCTATTTTCTTTTGTCATAGACTTTGTCAGTGACATTCCATATTAGAAAAACTTCTTAGGAATTCCTTGCTAGGAATACTTCCTCTGTCATAGAAATTTTCAGCAGATGGCCCAGATGGCTGTCTCTTCCACCCTTAGCCAGTGTAAAGCATTTTTGCATTTAATTAGCGGTTCTTGGGGTTGCAAAAAGACATTCATTTCCACCTCATCAGCTTCAAGAGTCAGATGAATTAAACATTCCCCTTCATGTAGGCGAACAATAACGACAAAAAAAATCCCCTCCAATTTCCATCCAGTCTAACAAGTATTTAAGAGACTGATGAAAATCCTAACTTTGGAGCTGTAAGGGATCTTAGCAGCCATCTAGTGTAACCTCCTCATTTTCTATTTGAGGAAATTGAGGCCCAGAGAAGTTATCACTTGCTCAGGGTCACACAGCAAGTAAATAACAGCAGAAATTTAAACTATTTCTGATTGACTCCAAACCCAGTGCCCTGTACCACGTGGCCTCTTAAAGCACGATGCTAGGTTTTAGGGATGCAATGACAAAACAAAATAAAATAAAACCAAAAACCTAGTTACTCCCCTCAAGGTTCTTCTGTTCTACTGGTACCAAGATGCCTTTTTTTTTTTTTAAGCTGTGGAGAACTCCCAGCAATGATAATATAGATTGGAAATCATGATTTGGGGAGAGAAAGAAGCGGAGAGGTTAGGGAAAGACAAGACAAAAGGTTATAGAAAAATCATGAGATCATTGCACCACTGTCCCCCGTCTATAGAGAGCACAGGGAGATGAGTCAACTACTTGTTTGGCAATGGATAATGGGGAAGAGGTAGTTGAGCAGTACAGAGAAAGGAGGGAAGTTAACTGGCTGAATGTTTTGATCATTTCAAATTATATGTTAGGCACAATTTAAATGATATATTTCAAAATGGCAAGGTTTTCACTTTTGATCCTTTTCTGGTGACCTAAGCACCTTTTAACCCTAAAATGAATACCTAAATCTCTTCCATGAAGTTCTCTTGAGAGGAAACATTGATTCTAGAGAATGAAACTCTTGGTTTCTAGAGAGACTAGAAAGTTGAGTGCTTTGGTTCTTGGGCTTCCTGGTATTGTTCTAAATTAAATTGTTAATTTCAACTCTTCAGTTTATCTGAAAATCCCAGAAAAAGAAAGTGAGAGACTAGAGAGGAAAAAAGGAGAAAATGAACTATTTTGAGATGATACACTTAAAATGGGAAAGACATGTCAGAGTAGGGAGAATAGAAGGGAAAAGGGGAGAAGTGGAGGAGGAAGAGAGGAAACAAATTTTTTTCACCTGGGATGTGAAAAAGACAACAAAGAAAGGGCAAAACAAGTGGAACGTTTGTTGCTGATAAGGACAGGAAATAGCCCAGTAAGATCTGTGCATAAGCAATATGTATTTTTATCTCCATGTCTTTCTGCAATGTGTTTCATATTTAGGACACATATCAAGATTGCATCTGTTTCCAGAACTTGCTGCTAACAGTTAGTAATAATGCCAAAACATACTTTAGTTACAGCTTGAAACCAAATGATAATATAAAACTTTTTATTATTAATTTCTGGTCTGAAGTTAATTATGGGTATCTTCTTGAAGTGTCAGAGTCGCTTTTGAGGAGCTAATTGAAATTATACCGGTTTATTCTGGTAGCATGGCTTAGTGAATAGAAAGTCGGCCTTGGAGAGAGAAAGACCTGGGTTCAGGTCTCCCAGCTGACAGATAAAGCCTCAGTAAGTCACTCAGTCCCTCAGTTGTTCATAAAACTCTATAAGACTCCATATTGAAGAACAGTTATGGCTTTGCATTGGTGGAAGCCATTTCCTTCCTGAGAGTTCCCCACACTGAAGAAATTCATCAATCTGCCCTCCCTCTCTATTCTCCCCTTACCCCAACAACAATTTTGAGACAAAACTTCTCTTTAAGGACAAAATAATGAAACTCTTCTCCCTTGTGAACATTCTCAATGTCTTAGTTTTGGGGAGAATTAATAGCAATCAGTAAGTGACACAAAAAGAGAATATGAGTTTTTTCAGGGCAATACTGACTTGAAAGGATATATTTAAATTCCCTTTAGAATACATATTCATATATACCTGAATAATTTTCTTTCTTATTTATCACTGTGTGTGGAGACAGGGCAGATATGCTATCATAAAGTCATAGACCTGGAGCCATAATGGACCCTGGAGGTCATTTATTCAGTCTCTTCATATTACAGTTGGGGAAACTGAAGCCTGGGAATGCTAAGTGACTTCACACAGGTAGTAAATATCAATGGTAGGATGACAACTCAGTTCTTCTGACTCCAGAGATAGTACTATATTGAACATGATTGTTTAAGTCAATTCTAGTAGTCATATAGTTTTTGTATTTACAGAGCACTTAAGATTGGTATGCTAAAGCCTATGGAGCAAGCTAGTGGTATCGATGAGTGTGAAGAGTAGCTATACAGAAATTCTCTGTACAGAGATTCCCCAATTCTCAGAATGAAACCAGTGTGAGTTCATGATACCATGGGCCCCAGCCTTTGTTGATTCATTATTTGCAGTCCATAAATGGCTTTGGGAGCCAATTCAGAAGACATGAATGTTATTTAAGTGATATGTTGTGGATGGTATCTCTTGATATTTTTTTTCCACTCTGGTATATAATTAATTAAATTCTATTCCATTCAAGAAATGTTGTAATGGGAAGATTAGATAGGACAATGCCCCTGCCCTCATATAGCTTGTACTCTAAGTGGGGATGTGGCACATTTCCAAATAAATAAACTATAAAAATAACAAGTGTAAATAAAGTTATACCTGAGATCTACAGCTGAAGAAGTCGTTACAAAGGAGGAAGGCTCAGCAAAGGCTTCATGGAGGAAATGGCTTTTGAATGGGACTTTGAAAGATAGGTAGGATTTCAACAGACATAGCAAACAGCCTGAGGCAGGAAAATATCAGATGTGTGTGGCTGAAGCATAGAATATTCTGAAGGGGATAAATATGAGATAATGCTGAGAAGATACAGTAGCACTGTGTAGCCTGAAACCCATCAATGAGTTGGGCTGATGAGAACAATTTGTTGCAACAGCCATGAGAGGTGGCTGAAGCAGGCACTACAGAGGGCTTATCGAAGACACCAAGGTCATCCACTGCATCCTGGGTCATCACTGGTCGTCTTGACTTTTGTCTTGCCACTGGACTTCGATGACTCTGGAAGAGAGAGTGAGGCTGATGACTTTGCCTCACTTAAATCCAATTCACTTGCAATTCAAGACATCAACTGTGATGTCAATGGTCCTCTTCAAAAACAAAGGATCAACAACAACAACAACAATAACAATGAATGCCAAGTTTAAAAGGTTGAATTTTGCTTAGTAGGCAATAGGGAGCCTTTGAAAGGTTTTGAACTGAAAAGTGAGATCAGATGTCCTGATTGTGGAAATACTGTTTGGCAGTTGTTTAAAGCAGGTATGTCAAACTCCTGGCTTGTTAAACTCCAAATGCAGCCCTGTAACTAGATTAAGATGGGAATGTTTAACAAAATGAATTAAAATGCAGTATAACGCAGATAATATTAATTTGTGGTTTTTCTAAATCAATATGCAGGATCCATTTGTGTTTGAGTTTGTTACCACTGCTGTCAAGGATGGATAGGAGAAAATGACAGTGATGGATTTTAAAGATTTCTAGGAAGAGGTGACATAAATCAAAGAGTTTAATTATTCAGGTTCATATAACTCAATTCAAACTTGTAAATCTAAAGTCTTGCAGGGGGTTAACACAATTATTCAAGTATTTCAAGTAAAAGGATATTTAATCTCTCTCTCTCTCTCTCTTTTCCCACTCCTCTCTCCTCCCTTTTTTTTGCCCTCTCTCCCTTTCCCCTCCCTCTGTTTTTTTTTCTTTCTCTCCATTGCCCCAGGTCTGAATTACTCAGAAAATGTCATCAAATGGTAGCAGTTCCAATCTTGATTGGAACTCAGAACCCATGTGTCCATTCCCTGACTGAATGAGATAATATATATGTATGTAACAGCAGAAGATTCATGATTTCTCTTGATTGACTCTGACCTACATAGTTCCTAGGATCATCTTCCTCAAATGCTATTTTCATCATATTATCCACTGTGGCTTTCTATTGCCTGTCACATCAAATATAAACACACTGAGTCTGGAGTTCAGGGCCCTCTATAAAATTTCTACTTTAACTCTCAAATCATCTCTATGTACTATATAGTCCATATCAAGCTGTCAAGCCAGTCAACTTGATTGTCTCCTTATGTAATTTGTTCTTTTTTTCTTTATCTTTACTTACATTTCCCACCCCTCCCCAACTCCCTTTCCCCTCCTTTTGTCTTTTGTTGTTTTTCAGTCGATTCAGTCATGTCTGACTCTTCATGACCCCATTTGGGGTTTTCTCGGCAAAGTTACTGGAGTGGTTTGCCATTTCCTTCTCCAGCTCATTTTACAGATGAGGAACTGAGGCAAACAGGGTTAAGTGACTTGCCCAGGGTGCCAGAGGTAGTAAGTGTCTGAGGCCAGATTGGAATTCAGGAAGATGAGTCTTCCTGACTCCAAGCCCAGCACTCTATCCACTATAGCACCTAGTTGCCCATAATTTATGCCTTTCCCCTCCTTTAATTTAGTTCAGTTCAAAGCATTATATTTATTAAGCATGCAGTCTAATAGGTGCTATAGAGGATATGAAGAAATGAGTTTACTATCTCATTAGGGACAGAGTATAACAAAAATGAAATAAAAATGAATTATTGCCCAAACAAGATAATAAAGAACTCCACTATGAAAAATTCAGTGGCTCTTGCTTTCTGTCAATTCATATTCACCATCTTTTTTTCTTTCAGTTAACAGTTTAAAACTCATATTTTCCAAGAAACTTTCTTGAATTAATCCCTTACTACTCTGACAACCATTTTCCTCCAAATCACTTCACTTCAACACTTGCATTTTTGTAATATATTATTTTATGCTTTTTGACATGTTGTTCTGTCATTGTTCACAAGTAATTTAATATTTATGCTTTCTCTTTCTCAATTAGATCATAAACTTCTCAGGAACAGGGACTGTACCTTCTAATTCTTTGATATTGCCTCCCCTCCTCTCCTCCCTATCTCCTTAACTGCTAGCTTGATGCTTTAAATAAAGAAGGTATCCAAAAAAACAGGGCAGCTAGGTGGTGAAGTACATATAGCGCTGGGCTGGGAGTCAGGATCTTCTTGAATTCCAACCTGGCCTCAGATAACCAGTTGTGTGACATTGAGTGAGTCATTTGCCCTGTTGGCCTCAGTTTTTCCATCTGTAAAATGAGCTGGAGAAGGAAATGGCAAACCACTCCAGTATCTTTGCCAAGAAAACCCCAAATGGGATCATGAAGAGTCAGACATGACTGGAAAACAACAATAAAAAATCCAAAAAAAGTGCTTGTTCCCTAATTTGTAGAACTCAATATTAGATACTGATGTTTCCAAGTTTACAGTATACCTCTTAAGCTATAGCTCTTTGGAGTTTACTTTTTCCATCTAGTTTTAATGAGAGTGAATCATTAAGATTTCAGGAGATAAGATAATTGCCTAGTACCTTAATTTCTTAACCAAATAGCATACTGATACTCACAATACCTGATGCATTAGAAAATCCATTCAACATTTCTTGAAGGAAATGAACTGGAGATGTAAGCTTTTTCCTAAAATACGAACTTAGAGTATGTATTCATGTCTTTGCAATAATCATAAATAGATCCTATGCAGTGCTTACATTTGTAAAGCATTTACATATGCTATCTTATCTGTGCCTATTCAATAGGAACCACAGGCATTTGGGGCAGCTAGGTAGTGCAGTGGATACAGCACCTACCTGGAATCAGGAAGACCTGAGTTCAAATGTAATCTCAGACACTTACTAACTATGGGATTCTGGGCAAGTCATTTAACCCTATTTAAACCCCTAAAGGGGTCATGAGAGTCAGAAGAGACTGAAAATGACTTAAAAAACAATAATTACTCTCCCAGTTTTACAAGTAAGAAAACAACTGGAGTCACACATCTTGTGTCAAAGGTAGAGCTCCTTGAAGAGAGAAATTGTTTTTTTCTTTTTCT
Organism: Vombatus ursinus; assembly: GCF_900497805.2. NCBI lineage: Eukaryota > Metazoa > Chordata > Mammalia > Diprotodontia > Vombatidae > Vombatus > Vombatus ursinus. The sequence continues at coordinate 7,994,169 of NW_020954604.1, read as the reverse complement.
TTGTATGGCTAATGTTTAAGCCATTTTCCCTGCATATAATATTCACTTAACAAAAACTTTTTGGGTTGCTTAGCACGGTACTTTGCATGTAGTAGACAGAATACTTGTTGGTTTAGATTGGGTTTGATTGGCTGGAATTGGGTTGGAATCCAGGTCTTCATTACTCTAGTCCAAGCTTGTATCTGCTAGGCTACTTAGTGTCTATAATGGTATAGATACACGCGCACACACACACACACACACACACACACACACACACACACACGACTAGTATATGATCAATAATAAAAATGACTGTTAGTCAGTGTTCAGCTATTGTAGGACAAGGTGAAAACCCCTATTATTGAACAGCTTCTTCACAGATGTCAAATTAGATAATTCATTTTGGTTCGGTAAATATTTATTTATGTTTTTATTATTTATTTATGTTTATTTGTGTTGTATGTTAGGCACTGTGTTAGGGATAAACAGACAAAAATGAAATAGTCTCTGCCCATAAGAAGTGTGTATTGTACTGTGATGAAGCAGAGCCAGCTCTCGCTGGTCCACAGAGGCAATTGTTAAATTTTTGGTGTGAGCATTTATGCCTCATAAACTTATACTTCATGAAGTGCTTGATTCTCACTAAAGTGATAGAGATATTAGTAATGCAGATTACATTTAAATGTGTGTCCGGCCCATGTATCCCCCCTCCCCAACTAAGAGCAGGTTGTTAGACATTTACCAGCAAATCACTGAATGTATGTGAAAGTTGTTTTTTTTTTCTTCTTAAATTATGGTGAGGCACATACAAATAAAAGATTATTGTTGTTAACTTTTTTTTGGAGAGGTGAGGGAAGGACTGGAGCAGGGGTGGGGAACCTAAAGCCTTGAGGCCACACGTGGCCTTCTTGGTCCCTGGGTGTGGCCTTTTGACTGAGTCCAAGTTTTATAGAACAAATCCTTTTATTAAGGGGACTTGTTCTGTGAAGTTTGGATTCAATCAAAGGGCCACACTTGAGGACCTAGAGGGCCACATGTGACTTGAGGCCGCAGGTTCCCCACCCCTGGACTAGAGTTTTGTTTTCTTTGGTATAGAAGCTCCCACTACTAATACAGGTCAGCACCTGCTCTGCACCTTTATTATCTGGGGGGGGCAGAGAAGTCCCAGGATTACACAGTTTTGTGTTAGAGGTAGACTTGAATCTGTTTTCCATGACTGAGGCATTCTTTTCATCTACTGCAACAGTGGTGTCAAACTCAAATACAAAGGGATCTCTGGTCACATAGTGACTTAGAAAACCACAAATTTACATTACCTATGTTATGTTGTGTTTTTATTTATTTCATCAAACATTTCCCAGTTATATCTTAATCTAGTTCTGGTTACACTGGGGAGTGTAGAGGCCCCAGTCTGACACCTCTGTACTATACAATGCTGCCGTTTATTGTGAGCATTAAGATTAATTAACACAATTTCATAATTGTTATTTATGAACATTAAGTGCTATTGCCAGAGGAAGAGAAGCTACAGAATGACCACAGGGAACTTACAGGGTTAGAGGTTTAAATAATTGTCCATTTTGTTGGCATAAAGGGACTCCTAGGAAGATATGCTTAAAGCAGGTATCTAAGAAAGTCAAGAGCTACACACACACACACACACACACACACACAAATATACATCCACTCCTTTTTTTAAAAGTTAAGTGGTAAAAAACAAAGAACACTGCAATATATTTAGCTCTTTTAGTTTGAACAGTTCAAAACACATTATGGGCATTGTTTTATTTCTCTGTAAAGTAAATATGGAGACAGCTATTCATTAAACTAGGTCAGAAGGTTAATTGACTCATTAGTCTGAGGCAGAACTGGGCCCACAGCCTTCAGATGCATCCAAAGCTTGTTATATGAGACAATGTTATCTATAATCTTTTGAAGAAAAAAAACAAACCAGCTTTCAAGGAGTGTTGGTGAAAATCACTTACTTACACTTCAACACTTCAGGGATCCATTGTGTCATCAGGTGGAATACTTCTAGTGATGTGGAACACAGTTCTTCATTCTTTAGTGTAGATGGTTTCATAAATTGCTATTGCCAAAAAAAAAGAAAGAAAAAACAACCCAAAAAGAAAAAAAAAACATCACCTAATGGCCAACTGTTTGGTGATAAGCTTCTCTGGACTTACCATATTGGTCATAATTCAAGCACTACTTCTACCTGAGATCTTTTACAGCTATTCCCCAGCTGCTAGTGTCTCCTCCTTCTCACCAAATTACTTTGCATATACTTGTATATCTACATTTATATTTCACTTATATATTTACATGTTGCTTCTCCACACAGAAATTATGCTCCTTGAGGGCAAGGATTATTACATCTTTTTACTATCCCCACTACCTAACACCAATGTCTAAACCATAGTTGGCATTTATTAAGTGCTCTTTAATTGATTGTCCCTCTGACAACAGATACACATTCTGCTCTACCTAAGGCTTTTTCAATTTGTAGAATCTGCTCGTATGTACTCTACTGGCATAGCCCTTACTCCCTAAGGTCACATCCACACTGCCATGTGGCCGCAGAGGGGAATTTTAGTAATGAGAGTCCCATGAAGGAAAAATTAGTAGCAGTAAGACAACAAACAAATCTTGTCATTATATCTATTTTTCAGGGTAAGAAAGTTAAGTGGGAGGAGTTAACTGCCTGATCCTCACACAGTCCCTTGCACATTTAACATTTTTGAATTTGCTAAATTATGAGAGGTCACATGGTATAATGGAAGTTGTGTTAGTCATTTAAGTCCTACTTTTGACTCCTGTCTTTGACACTTAGTAGCTGTGAGATCTTGGACAAATCACTTACTTTTCTGAGTCTCTCTGAAATGGGGCTAATCATGCTTGCAATGCCTACCTTAGAGGACAGTTTTGGAAAGATTACTTTCCAAACTTTAAAGGACTATGTCAATGTGAGTCATTATTATTGTTATACTGGCTGGGAGACAGCCAGGTAAATGCAAACCTGAAATAAGACCTGTTCTTTCTGTATTTCAGTTCCATCTCTCTAATCAAATCCTATAGTCATTTAATTATCAAAAATGCCAATGGAAGAATAATAACAAATATAATAACAGCAATAACAGTTATAAATCTGTTGCCCTGTGCTAAGAAGAAGGGTGCTTCATGGGAAATCAGGAATAATTCTCTTTATGTGGTTGATAGCTAATTAAAATAACCCACCCAGTGTAACCCATAAAAGACATAAAAACAAGCTGAGAGAAGAGGGAGTTTTAATATTAGTACAATTTTATTTATTATTAAGGAAAAAATTCCACAAATCCCTAGACCACACCTTGGGGAAATAGTGAGTTTTAAATGTTGTTTAAAGGTGGGGTGGAAAGTTGAGCTAAGAGACTCCGTGAAAAAAATGAATCTGACATCCTGGTCAGTCATCCCAGTAAAGTGAAGGTTCCACTCTGATTCTAGAAGCCATCAGGAAAGGTAGGTGAGTGGTATCATTGTAGAGTTCTGTCCGAAAGATGGGTAGCCCACCATTCATAAGTAATTTCTGATCTTTTGGATAATGGAATTCTAATTGGGATGTGAATACTAAATAAGAATTGGAAGGAAAATTCCCACTTCTCTCCACAGCTGGTACAGGGCTAAACACACACAAAGTAATCTCATGAATACTAATTGAATGGATTTTGAGTTTTCAGGGATAAATCTTTTCCCAGCAAAGCAAAGGAATGAAATGACAAAAAAAACAGTCACTAGACTAGTAACCTAGACTCTGGTCTCCACTCTGTTGCTAACTAGCTATATGATCCTGGGCTAGTTAGTCACTTCACCTTTGGGCCTCCGTTTCTTCACCTGTAAAATGAAAATGTTTGATTTGAAGTCCTTAAACTTGTCAAATAAGGTCAGTTGTCCTTATGAGAGGGAGAATGGCTGTAGGGAGACGATACCATGCTTGAGTAGGCACCAGAAAGACTCTGGTTTATGACCTGCCTCTGACACTCACTAACTGTGTAACCCTGAGCAAGTCACCTACCTCCCCTGGGCCACAGTTTCCTCATCTGTAAAATGGAGATATTAAATAACCAAGCACCACTTCACAAATTTGTTGGGAGGCTCCAGGGAGATAATATATGCAAGCACTTGGTAAACCTGAAAGTACTCACTACGTAAATGACAATTATTGTTTTCTGTGGAAAATCTTTGCTAAAGAACAAATATTACAACTGTAAGAATGAACATATTCAGTAATAACAGCTATGGTTTAGTTTTAACTAAATGATGATTAATCTCCCTTAATGTGCTATTGCCTTCTCCCTGTTGATTATCTCTAATTTATCCTGTATATATATTGTTTGTACGTAATGGTTTGTATGTTGACTCCCTCTTTACACAGTGAGCTCCTTGAGAGCAGGGATTGTCTTTTGCCTTTGTACTCTTAGTACTTAGCACAGTGCTAGGCATATAGTAGGTTCTTAATAGATATTCATTGACTGTTTTCTGAATTGAATTAACAAGAACAACAATTGTGTTGATAGGTCAAGAAAAATTTTCAGTTGTTCCTTTGTCACTTCTTAAGAGAATCAATTCCAGAGGACGTGGACTCCTGGACTTTGACTTGATTTTGGCAAAAGTTTTGCCTGAAATTAGACTAAAGACAAAGGTGGTCACATTCCAAAATTTGTGAGATCCAGAGAGCAGGAGTCAGCCCCCCAAACATGAACCCTAATTTAATAACGTTCTGGTTTCCTCACATTGGACATCCACTTTTGTGGTTTTACATAAATAAATTGAGATCTGGAAGGTCACTTAGTTTAACCCCCTTGTCTTAGAGATGAGAAAACTGAGACCAGACAAGTTAAATGACTTACCTAAGGTTGTACAGATAATAAGGCAAAGCAGGGACTTGAACTCATGCCCTTTGGCTCCAAATCCAGCATTATTTTCCACTGTATTTTGTGGGACTTCTTTTATTTTATTTTAAACTCTGAGTTCAGTATTTTTAAAAATAAACATTTCCACATATTAATTTAAAAAATCAAGCACAAGTATTTATTAAGTACCTACTATATGCCAGACACGACGCTAGGTGCTAGGGATACAAGTATAAAGAATGAAATGATCGCTATTAGAAAGAGCTGACATTCTAACAAGGAAGACAACAAGGACGTCTAAGAAGCATACAGCATAAATGTAAACCAAATATATAAATATGTACAAAGTAGTATAAGGTAGTTTTGGAAGAAGGGCGCTTTGGAGGATTGGGAAAGACTTATACAGAAGGTGGTGCCTGAGCTGCCAGATTTTCTTTAAAGAAACACAGTGACTTTATGAGGTAGAGGTAAGAGCAAGTGCGTTCCGGACATGTGGTATAGCTAGTGAAAAGGCAAAGACAGGAAATATGTCCTGTGTGGGGAGCAGAGAGGAGGCCAGTTTGAATGGGTCATAGAGTGTTGAGAGGTTACCTAAGATCCAGTGAGGCTGGAAAGATAGGTTGTATTCAGATTATGTAGGGATTTAATAGCTAATTAGGGGAATTTATATCTTCTCCTAGAGGCAATAGAACACAAGAGTTGTAGGGGATAAAATTGGAGGGGTGTCACGTGATCAGATCAGTGTATAAGGAAAATTATTTTGGCAGTAGCATGTAGGATGGACTGGAGTGGTGAGACTTGAAGCAGGGAGCCCCATTGGAGGTTTGTGGGAATAATCTTAAGTGAGAGGTGATGAGGGCCTGAATTAAGATGGTAGCTATGTGAGTGGAGACAAGGGGTCGTGTGCATAAGGTGTGAAGGGAGAAAGACCAAGATTTGGCAACCAATTGGATACAGAGGTGAGAAAGAGTAAGGAATAGGGGCAGCTAGGTGGCGAAGTGCATAGAACTACAGTCTTGGAGTCAGGAGGACCTGAATTCAAATCTGGCCTCAGACACACGACACTTACTAGCTGTGTGACCCTGGGCAAGTTATTTAACCCCAATTGCCTCACCAAAAGTAAAAAAAAAAAAAAAGTGAGGAATAGAGAATAATAGTGAGGTTACAGACCTGGGTGATTGGAAATGATGGTGAGGCCTTTGATAAGTAGGGAAAAATAAATCATTTCAGTTTTGAACATGTAGAGTTTAAGATGTTTCTAGTACGTCTAGTTTTAAAAGGAGGATTATATGTGAAAATGTGACTGTTATGTACAATTTGTTTCTCTCTTAGAATATAATAAATTCAACTTGCTACTTTCAAAGCTATCCTATTTGTTTCCTTCTAAATTTCCTTCAGTTTTCTTCTGTGCATTTAAAAAAATATTTCAATGATGCTCTTTTCTTTCTTTTCTTTTTTCTTTTCTTTTTCCTTTGGTTGGGGGGGGGGCAGTAATCTTATTGCTAGCTCCTCTTCCTCCCCCTCTCCTCAGATAGAGCTTTTTCCTCCCTTTCCTGTCATTAAAAAGTAAAACCACAGTTCTTGTAACAAATTAGCATCATGTTCCACCAAACCAAATCCTTTATGAGACTTCTTAGGGCTTCAATGTTATTGTCTTTTGGAGGGGCGGGGCATGGTCTGTGATTTTATTGGTGCAGGAAACTCCTGAGAAGGAACCTCCTTCCACCAATACAAATTGGCATCTCCTGAAAATTTTCTTTTGGAGGGGCAGGGCAATCAGGGTTAAGTGACTTGCCTAAGGTCACACAACTAACTAGCAAGTTTCAAGTGTCTAAGGCTGGATTTGAGCGCAGGTCCTCCTGACTCCAGGGCCAGCGCTCATCTCCTGAAATTTAAAGATTTAGGGAGTTATCTGGGGCAATAAGAGAGTCACGTAGCCAGTATATGCCCAAGGCAGGACTTGAACCCAGTTATTCCTAACTCTGAGGCCAACTCTCCTTCTACTATGCCCAATCACCCCTGCCTGATTAATGTAGATGTTAAAACTGACTAATATCACTAGAGTGTCAGGAGAGTTAATAAGCTAATGGTTATAAAGTATAATCTGAGGACAAAAATAACTATGTAACTCTATGTATAGGGTCCTACTTATGTATATGTGTTCAAAATGCACCATATGCCATTATGTTCATAGGGAATGTGATTTGACCAAATGTTTTAATAGTTTCTTCCTATATTAATGTATTGAAATCATGGGATGGAAACATTATGTAAATATAATTACACCATTAGAATAGTTTCAAGGCTAAGAGAGACCTCAGCAATATTTTAGTTCAGAGTTTCTCAGACTTTTTGGCCTTAGGCTCCTGTTACAGTCTTAAAATTACTGAAGACCTCAAATAACTTTTGTTTATGTAGGTAAAATTTATTGATATTAACCACATTAGAAATTTAAAATGTTTTGAATTATTCATTAATTCACTTAAAATAATAAACTCATATTAACATAAATGACATATTGTGAAGGAAAAATAATTATATTTCCAATACCAAAAAACACTTAGTAAGAAGAGTGACATCATTTTTACATATTCTCTCTTTAATGTCTGGATTAATAGAAGATAGCTAGATTCTCCTCTCTGCTTCTACTTTCAATCTGATGCAATATGTTGTTTTAATTGAAATTTGTGAAGAAAATCTGGCCTCACACAGATATGTAGTTGAAAAAAGGAGAAATATTTTCATAGGCAAATCACATTTTAGCATTATTATGAAAATAATTTTGACCTCACATAATCCTTGAAAGGGAACTCCCAGGGGTCCTTGGACCACACTTTGAGGACTGTTGAATTAGATTATTGTGCTAGAATTTTAATTCAAATTCACCTTCTTGAATTATGGATTCTGGTTTTCCATATCCTTTATGGACTTCCAACTTCTGCCTCACACATCTAATCCCTTTCACTTTAGAGAGAGTTGGTTTAAGTGGAACAAAGACCTTGGGCAAATTGTCCAACATCCCTGAGTCTTGTTTGTGAAATGGAAATAATAATACTTGGATTACTTATATCATAGGGTTGTGGTAAGGAAAATACTTTGTCAACCTTAAAGCCCTATATAAATATGAATTATTGTTATATGCGATAGCAATGGGGAGGAAGATGGTGGATGTGGCAGCAACATATTACCACCTAAGAATGGAGCAAGAGAAACATGGTAAAGTGGAAAAACTACTGAACTTGGAGTCATGGAGCCTGAGGCAAAATCTCAGCTTTGCCACTTACTATCCATGGATCTTGTGCAGATTATTTAATATCTCTGGGCCTCAGTTACATCATCTATCAGAGGAGGGTGTTGGCTGTATGATCTCTGAGGTCCCTTCCAGCTTTAGCCTATGATTCTAAAGTAGGGAGGTGTGCCTGGAAAAGGTGAGACATTTGTGTGTGAGGATTGCTGGTTTTCTTTATTAGTAGCCACACAATATCAAAAGAATTAGAAAAAAATAAAGTACCCCCTCTTTTCCCCTCTGTAGGATAGATGATAGGGCAGGGCATGGATGGGTTGCAGTCTTCACCATTGGAACGGAGGACCAACATTGATGAGATCACAAATCCGTTGATATGGAAGCGTGCCCTGTGAAATCAAATCACTGTCATTTAATATTAATAGCCCAGTTGGTCATGCCCATGATCGTCAATGCACTCGGATGAGAAGCATAGGGAAACTTTAAGAAAGCAACATTTTGGAGGATGAATGGAACAGCTGTAGAGGGAGGATATTTTTCGGGGAGGAATCTTGAAACCAAGTCAGGGTCCTACACTTTGGAAAAATGAAATTATTAAGACAGCCACAGCATGGCTTAGGGACTCTAGGAATTTACCCCAGAAGGGCTTTTGAATGGAGAGCTAAAAACTAGAACATATCTGAGACTGGACAGAATTTGAATAGACACAGATGGAAAACTTTAAATATTCTAATCACATAATGTTAAAAAAAACATTTCAATTTATTATTTATTTTTAAAATTCTTTTCGAATTTTGAGTTCTAAATTCTCCCCCTCCCTCCCACCCCCTTCCACACCCATTGAAAAGGCAAGCAATGTGATATCAATTATACATTTGAAATCATGCAAAGCATATTTCCTTATTAGCCATATTTCCAAAAAAAGCAAGAAAAATATAGAAAGTGAGAAAATTATACTTCAGTTTGCACTCAGAGTTTATCCATTCTCTCTGTGGAGGTGGAGAGCATTTTTTCATCATGAATCCTTTGGAACTGTCTTGGATCATTGTATTGTATTGATCAGAGTAGTCAAGTCTTTCACAGTTGATCATCATTACAACATTACTGTTACTGTGCATAACGATCTCCCAGTTCTTCTCATTTCACTTTGCATCAGTTCATATAGGTCTTACCGTGTTTTTCTGACTCCCCCATCACTTCTTGTAGCACAATAGTATTACATCACAATCATATGTCACAACTTGTTCAGCCATTATCCAATTGATGAGTATCCCCTTCATTTTCTAATCACATACTTTGGTCTGGTTTTTGTTTTGTTTTGTTTTTGGAGGAGATCAGGTTAAATGACTTGCTCAGGATCACATAGCTAGTAAGTTTCTGAGGCTGGATTTGAACTCAGGTCTTCCTGACTCCAGGTCCAGTGCTCTATCCACTGTGCCTCCGTGCTGTCCCCAATCAAACACTTTCAACCTCAATCAATCAGTAGGCATTTATTAAGCATTTATCATGTACCTGGAGCAGTGCTAAGATCTGGAGATACAAAGATAAAAGTAAAACACTCCCTGCACTCAAGGAGGAGGGAGATAACATGTACATCTGTAAGAGTATATGTGTACACATATACATGGATATGTGGATATGATATATATACATATATATGTAAGTATACACACACATATATGAATATAAGGTAGTTTGGGGAGGGAGTACACTAACAGCTGGAGGGGAGAAGAAGGCACTATTGGTGAATGGCCTTGATTTCTTGGGTACAATTAGAAGTGAGGACCTCACCCAAGAGGGTAGAAGGAAAGGTTGCTGTGGGAAGCTTATGGAGAGTGGAGGTTTGGAACAGCTATTGTGGAGAAGTAGGATTGGCATTAGTTGTGAGCGAGTAAAAGGGTTGCCTTGATATAGCTGAAGCCAAGTTGAGATTAGATAACATAAAGTCATAGTGGATTCAGTCAGCATAGTTGTGTGGTTTCCTTTAACTTCTCTCAGCAGCATGTGAGTAGGATCAGAGGAGGCAGATAGTGGGAGTAATCCAGGACTGATGGAAAAAGCCTTAAATATTATGGAAAGATTGAAATAACAGTTGTAAGGAGGCAGGCCCATCTCTTATCCTCCTCTCCCCCAAAGAAGTTTAAAAGTCAGGAATGGTTTCCTCGAGTTTTGGATGTGATCTTCAGTTTTGGGGGTCAGTCAAATTGGCCTCTGAATCCTCCAGAAACACAGTCTGATTTTCTTTGCTTCGTATTTCTAAGCTGAGCCAAAAGTAACATGAAGATGGCCACTCTCCTGCAACTTTGGTCCTTAGATCTTTCATTCGGATCAGAACCCCAAAGTGCAGAAGTGTGCAAAATGGAAAACCGCTGAAATCAGAGTAACCAAATGTTTGAGGGATTTGTTTTTAGAGGTGGAAAACAACAAAATTAGGGTCTAGTGAGCACATCTCCCACAGCCATCTAATCGACTCTTACGCTTTTGAATGATTAATGTCAGAGATGAAAGAGGCTTTAGATGTTACCTGTTCTGACCTCTCCTTTTAGAAAAGAGGAAACTGGTCTAGAGAGGTTAAGTGTCTTCCATAGTAACATGGGCTCATTCAGCTTTTTAGAACTCAAAAGACAAAAAGTAAAATAAAATGGTGATCCAGTGTCTCAATATTTTACAGAATGGGGAGGTCCAAAATCGTTTCAAGAGCTCTAATATCTAAGAACTCTAAGTTTCTAGCCCTCAGGCTCAATTCTTTTGACAGCTCAGTATCTGTTGACCCCTATTGAACATCCAAACTTTTTATGTAACCTTTGCCTTTTCCCCAGGACCCAGCACAGGTTCCTACACACTTGAAGCTCTTAAGAAATATTTGTTGTAAGGCATTCCCTCCTTTATAGACTGGTATCTCATGCAACTAATATGCAGGTATCAAGTAGGAGAATGATGTGGTCACATCTGTGCTTGAGGAAAATCTGTTGCTAAGGGTGACAGTGAACACATCTGAAGCAAGAGAAGCCAAATTGTGGGGCACAGATGAGAACTAGAAAACTCGTTAATTAGAGGGAAAAAAAGAATTGTTGACTGAATGAGAAGCAGCATAGCAGAGGGGAAAGGATGCTGAACTCATGTTCAAATTTTGGCTCTACTAATAGCCCACATTTTATAAAATACTTTGAATTTTACGCAACCACTTGATGAAGTAGGTATTGGAACTATTATTATCCCCATTTTCCAGATGAGTAAAGTAAGACTTAGAAAACTTAAATAACATATCAAGGGTCAGACAGCAAGAAAGCCTCATAGCTGGGATTCAAACTCATGTCTCTCTCAATTCTCTTGAGTCTATTGTCAACTACGTGTATAGCATTGGGAAAATCACTTATGCCATCAGGCCTCAGGGTGTCCTAATGAAATTGGGAAGTTGGCCCAGAGCATCCCTAAGGTCCTATCCAACTCTGGATGCTATATTCCTCTCTGAATGTGGCTAGGTCTAGTTGAAAGAAATCCCATGATTTCTATAATCCCATGAATCTGGAATGGGAACAGCAATGTGTTATACATGGCAGGTGGGGTGGGGAGGAACACTAATCATCTGAGATAAGAAATATAGACTCACCAGTGGTTTTGCTGGGGGTGGTGGTGGTGGTGGTAAGAATTGCTTAAAGGTCACAGATAGAAGAAGAACAAAATGTGAGTGCCTAGACACAAGTTGCAGGAGCCAATGGAAAGATTACAGCCAATAAATCCAGTAGATAAGCCTGTGGTAAAGGATGCAAAGGCTGAGAGGTGAAGACTTGTAAGTCATGTGATCAGTGAGGTGGTTTCCCCCTTCCTCCCCCCTGCCCCAGCATTGAGAAAGCTATTAAAATAACTACATGCAACCAGAGAAGTTTTAACAGATAATTTATAGTTCAACAAACCTTTGCAAAGGTTCAGGCCCCCTGAGCCAGGCAGCTGGGTGGTATAATGGGTAGAGTGCTAAGCCTGAAGTCAAGAAAACCTGAATTTAGTTCCATCCTCAGACACCAGCAGTGTAACCCTGGGGAAATTATTTGCCCTCAGTTTCCTCATCTATGAAATGGGGTATAATGATAGCACTTTTCTCCCAGGAGTGTTGTGAAGATAGAATGATGCAACATTTGTAAAGTGCTTGATTAAACCTTAAAGCACTATATACATGCCAGCTATTGTTATGATAAAGGGTGAGAACAGTTTTTGTCTTTGCATCTCAAGTGCTTACATAGTAGGCCCTTAATAAATGGTGTTGATTGATTGATTCAGACTTCATCTGAGGGCCTAAACCCAAAAGATGAAGACTTTATGCAAGTCTAGTCATGCAAAATAGGACAAACAAAAGCTAGTCAACTATATGCATAGTAAGAGAGGACAGAGGAAAGCTAGCACCCCTCAGTTTTAAAAGAAAAATGGAAATCTCTCAACATTGGAGTTAGAACAAGAAAGAATCTTCTCTCCAAATCCCTGACTTTACAGATGAGAAAACTAATGTCCAGGAAGACTGACTTGCCCAAGTTTGTACAGATAGTAAGGAGAAAAGCCAGCGCTGACATCTAGTGCTTATGACACCAAATCAAGTGACCTTTCTTCTTTAGCATTCTGCCTCAAATTGTATGTAGTCCATTCTTTTTCACAGGGGCAAAAAATGCACAAGCATTTATTTACATGCCTGCTATTTGCCAAACACTGTGCTAAAGTACTTTATAATATTATCTCATTTGATCCTCACAATAACCTGGAGAAGTAGGTGCTATTATTATCCTCATTTTAAAATTGAAGAAACTGAGGTAGACAAGGGTTAAATAACTTGTCTTTGTTGTTGTTGTTGTTGTTCAGCTGTTTTGGTCTTTATGTCCCCACATGAGGTTTTCTTGACAAAGATACTGGAGTGGTTTGGCATTTCCTTTTCCAGTTCATTTTACATTTGAGGAAACTGAGGCAAACAGGGTCAAATGACTTGCCCAGGTTCACACAGCTAGGAAGTGTCTGAGGTTGGATTTGAACTCGGGTCTTCCTGACTCCAGGCCCAGTGCTGTATCCACCATGTGACCTAGTTATTTGTAGCTATGTTTATTACTGTAGGTGAAGAAGCCCCAGATGCTGCTGGGGCTGAAATATCATTCTGAAATATCTTGTTCCAGAACAACTAGGAATGCTTCTATAGAAGGTAATATAGACATTCTACTGGTTCTGGTTATCCTCCTACCTTTCTGACCATTCTTCTAAATGTTATTGACTTGTAATTGACTTGTTGGTTCATAATCCTCTTCCCAGCCCCTTAAAGTTGAGTTTTCCTAAGATTCTGTCCTGAGTCCTCTACTCTTTTCTCTTTCTATTCTTCTCCTTGACAATCTTGTTTACTTCCATGACATCAACTACCACCTTTTAGCCCCGATCTATCTTTCTGAGCCCTAGGATCTCTTTTCCATTTACTGCCAAAAAGCCGCCACTTGGATGTCCAGTTCTGAGAGCCACAAACTCAATATGTCCAAAAAAAGATTATTCTATTTCCCCCCAAACCTGCTCTTCTTTCTGACTCCATCTTGTCAGAAGCTTCAGCTCACCTAATCTCTGTGTCCAGAACATTGTGGTTATGTTTGAATCTTCCCTCTCCCTCATTTCTCATGTATAGTCTGTTACCAAGTTTTGCTGATTAAATCCTAACAATATATGTTGCATCCATTTCCTTCTTTACTCCACTGCCACTAGCCTTGTATAGGTTCTTATTACCACCTGCCTAGGCTAACTATAATAACCTTAACAGACTTTCATAGCTCAACCTTCTCTCCCTTCAATCCATCCTTCCATTCATGGCCAGATTAATTTTTTATGCATAGATCTGATCATGTTATTTCTTTGCTCAAAACCTTATTTCCTGCCAAGTAAAGTTTAGAATTCTTTGTCTGGTATTAGAGGACCTCTTTGGTGCAGTGCTACCTTGCTTTCCCAGTCTTATCTTATTAATACTTCCCCTCCAAGTATTACTATTCACCCTTTGAACTACTTTCCATTTTACATATATGCCCCACTTTCCCATCTCCATTATTTTACTCAAGTTGTTCTCTATGCTTAAAATGTTTTCTTAGCAAATCAACCCTTAAATCCCTCCCATTCCCTGGTGAATTCTCACTGTTCCTTTAAAGCCCAACTCAAATACCACATCCTCAAGGAAACCTTGCTTTATTCCTCCTCAGACCTCACGTAACCCTTTGGATTTTCCTTGTGCGCTTAATAGACAAAATTTTGTATTACAATTATTTGTGTATGTGTCACATCTCCTGACTATCTTGTAAACTCCTTGGGGTAGGAAGGGCAGAAATCATGTCTCATCTGAATTTTGGATCTCTCCCAGGGCCCTGTACAATCTTTTACACACTGTAGGTGATTAATAAATGCTTGTTGAATGGAATGATGACATTCAAGTTAATCTGAACTATGCTCTTCAAAGTGTTTTTTTTTTAATTTGGGAAAATTTATTGAAAAAAGTTCTTGCTAATGTGCTACTGAATAATGTTTGTATTTTTCTCTAGCTGACATCAGTTTTTGCTTCTGCTATTTTAGGGGAAAGAGAAGTAGGTTATTTCCATACTTTTCAAATTGCCTTCTTTTAAGAGCAGCCTGTGGTCACTTTCTCTACCATATGGAGATGTGACATGGTGGAACAAATGATGTCTCCAAAATGTTGAAGCAAATCAGAGCATAGTAGGGATATTGACGCTGGCTCCTATGTAATGAAGTGAACTACTTTTCAGGAAGGAGTCCAGCTATTTGACCATTTGAAGATGTTTTGGACTGTCCTAGATTGTCAGATACGTAGTGGAATCACATACTGTTAGAACTAGAAGAGACTTCAAAATTGGGCAGTTGCTTTTCATTTTACAGATACGACCATGTTACATCAAAGATCGGAAGCAACCTGCCCTGGTTTATACAGCTAATAGTAACAGAGCTAGACATAGAGTCCAATTCACCTGAATTCCATTCCAATGCTCTTTCTATTATATCATGACATCCTAGAGGACTCCTCCCCTTAGAAAATTTTAATCCAATGCTCTTACATAATAATAGTTGGCATTTCTATAGTGTCTTCAGGTGTACAAAGCGCTTTCTATACATTATCTCTTTATTTTTCACAATGTGATATAAGCACATTAGGGGAAATTGAGGCTGAGAGCTTAAATGACTTGCTCTTATTGACCCAAATAGCAAATGTTAAAGGCAAAATTTGAACCCAGGTGTCTCTGGACTCCAGTTCCAGCACTCCTCCTGTTGTTGGATATTTATATATTTGGGAAAGAAGAACTCTTAAGTAATTTTCTCCTTCTGCTTCATTCTTCTTGACCCTCTTTTCTTCCTTTGACCCAAAAAATAATTGTTCATAAAAAGAATGAATAGATTTTGCTATGGAATGTTGAAAACCCTCTCGATGAAATGAGGAGCCACCAAATATTTTGTTTCTCATGTTTCAAAGTTATATCTAGTATGGAGAAGAGAAAGGCAATGACACCTGTCTACAAGTAATTGGAGGTGTTTTTTTTTTTCACATGGAAAAGAGATGAGGGTTGTTCTGCTTGGCACCAAAGGTCCCTACGACCCAATGTGCAGGAAATTTCTGAGAGACAGAGATTTACCCTTATGTAAGGAAAAATTGCGGCAGTTTAGGTGGCTCAGTGGATAGTGAACTAGTCTTTGAATCAGGAAGACTCATCCTCATGAGTTCAAATCTAGTCTCAGACACCTACTAGTTGTGTGACCCTGGGCAAGTCATTTAACTCTGTTTGCTTTAGTTTTCTCATCTGTAAAATGAGCTGGAGAAGAAAATGACAAACCACTCCAGTATCTTTGCTAAGAAAGCCTCCAATGGGTTCACAAAGAGTCAGGCATGACTGAAACAACAATAAGGAGAAACTTCCTGATGTTTCAAGCTATCTAAAAGTGGAATAGAGGGACAGTTAGGTGGCGCAGTGAATAGAGCTCTAGCCTTGAAGTCAGGAGGACCCGAGTTCAAATCTAGACACTTGACACTTACTAGCTGTGTGATCCTGGGCAAGTTACTTAACTCAGATTGCCTCAAAAAAAAAAAAGTTGAATAGACTGCCCCAGGAGTTAATTAATGAACAGTCAATACAATTGGTGCCTCTTATGTGCCAGGCACTGTATTAAGCTCTGGGAATACAAAAAGAGGCAAAAAGAGGTCCCTGCCCTCAAGGAGCTTACAATCTAATGGGTTCTTATTGGAGGTCTTTGAGCAAAACAGCCACTTTTCACTTGTTGGAGATATTGTAGTGTAGATGCTTATTCACATGTGGTTTGGATTTGATGGCTACCAAGATCCCTTTCTGTTCCAAGAGTCTATGATTTTGTCATTCGAAGTTCATCAGAAAAAATTGAGGGAAAAAACCATTTGCTTAGTTTTTGTCATGTTGGCAGGCAGAATCTTTTTTTCCACTATTTGAAGAGCTACCACTGTGTATCTTGTCCCACAGCCTAGTTTAAGGTACTGGTACCGCGTTCATAAAATACACCAGTAGACCATGTTTCCTTTTTTGCCAAGAGCAGACTTCAGCACTGTGGTCTCTTTCATGTTTTCTTTCTTTCTTTCTTCCTTCCGTCTTTTTTTTTTTTGGTCTCCAAAACAAGTAGCTGTTTTCAGACACCTTAATACACAATTAGGTGTGTCTGTTTATGCTCTGGAGACAGAGGGCTTCATGTCCCAGAGAAATACAAGGGCCCTGGAAGCAACCACAAACAGATGTTGAAAATGTCCATTTGTGGCGAGTACGCTACTTTAGCACTAGAAATAAACATTAAAGATTAAGCCCTTTAGTAGAAAGGGTGAGTGGCGATGGGGTAGGGGGGAGTGAGAAAGGATGGCGGAATGTATGTGTGTGTTGAGAGGGGTGGTTTTTTCCTTTTTACTCTGTACTGGACCATTTGTTTATCTGTTGTAACAAGGAGAATTTCACTATTTGGGTTTGGCTGTTTGAAGGTTTTTGCCAAATGCTTAACAATCTGTAGGGTTTGATTTCTCTCGGAAAAAAAAAAAAACCAACACTTCGAGAACAAGGCTCCAAGAGTTTGTTTTTGTTTAAACCACTCAGAAGAGAAATCATCTCTTGTCCATTGTTAAAAGAGAGGTTTCAATCAAAGGGAAATTCTACATATTCTAAAATATACAAACAACTCTTTGAAAATGAAGCCAAATCAAACCCCAAAAAGAGACTTTTTTTTGCATGCAGAAGTTTTGAGTTAATTCTCTGTGCTGAGCATGAGTGGAAAAAACTCTCAGATTGTCAGAGGAACGAATCACCACTTTGCATTTGGAGACGGAAGTTACATAAAGAACATTGTCTCAGGGTTGCATTAAGACTTTCTAACATGATTTTAGGCTAAATCCTAGCAACAAAGAAAAAGAAAACTTTTTGCAAATGAATGCAAACTTCATTTCTAGTATTTTCCTAGCAAGTTTAAAGTATAAAGAAAAACAAAAGGAAACCAAACAAATAGCAACAACCAAGAAACTCGAAGCCCATTTAACTGGAAAGCTTTTCAGTGTCAAATAGGACCAGGTTCCTAATTTATCGTATCTTTTAAAAACATTAACGTAGCACTTGAAAATTTACCTAGGTCATCGCTTATTTTTCTTGTTGGAATATCCCTTATCTTCTAGGAAATATGACCATTTCCTCTATCAGTCTAGAGAAAAGAAGCTGATGTGTTAAGTCTAGTGGAAAGAATATGATGTTGGATTTCCAGAACCTTGAATTCTAGTCCCAGATCTGCCCCTAATTAGCTTTGTGTCTTAGAGCAGGTCATTTAACTTTTTCAAGCTTCAGTCTCCTTACTTGGTTGTGAAGCTACATGAAACACTTTAAAGTCCTTTGAAAGGTTAAAAATGCAAAGTCATTATTATTTATATCTTAGGTTATGGTTATTGTCAGTGATAAGAATGGTGATAACATTAGCTATTGGAAGCAAGGCACAAAACTGGGATGAGGAGAGTCGAAGAAAGTCTAAGGATAACTTGGGACTGAACCAGCACCCAAGACCCAAGATTTATTCAGAGGCTAGAGGTCACAGCAGAGCCATAGGTAGCAATTTTAGCACACAGGGCAATTCATTTTTCTGCTGGGGTTTGGGGAGACCCCTCAGGACACCATTTCATAGTTGTGATGTACAAGTCTCTGCCCTATTACAAAGACATGGCACTTTCTCAATTTTGGCACCCTGGTCACCCTCCATGAAACTGACTATGGGGAAGAGATTTTTAGACTTAGGGTTAATACAACTACCAGAGGTTCAAGGCTGAAATAAGGCAAACAAACAAGAGTTAGAGGAACTCTGGATTGGGAATTTGAGGTAGGGCAGCAGATCAAATTAGGCATCATACTTATTCACTGATTCAGTAATCATTTATCCATAACATGTATTGTACTAAGTACTGAAGGGAAAAAATAAATAATATATAGGCTTTGTTCTCAAGTAATTTAAAATCTAGTAAGGGAGATGAAGTATATACACAAAAGTAAAACTGACATTTATAGAGTACTTTAATATTTGCAGACATTTACAGACATTTAATTTTATTTTAAAAATAACTGTAAGGGCATCTAGGTGGCTCAGTGGATAGAGCACCAGCCCTGGAGTCAGGAGTTCAAATCCGACCTCAGACACTTACTAGCTGTGTGACCCTGGGCAAGTCACTTAACTTTGATTGCCTCAAAAAAAGACTTGAAAAATAATTGTAATATAAGGTAGAATGAGATAAATGCCATAAGCAAAGTACAAAATGCTTTGCAAGTTCAGAGGGGGGAGAAATTTCTTTTCACTGAGAGGAAGGATATCAAAGAAGGCT
This sequence comes from Vombatus ursinus, assembly GCF_900497805.2. NCBI lineage: Eukaryota > Metazoa > Chordata > Mammalia > Diprotodontia > Vombatidae > Vombatus > Vombatus ursinus. Next base: position 7,975,190 of record NW_020954604.1, on the reverse strand, counting down.
TCATAGGAAAGGTGGTATTTGAGTTGGGCCTTTAAGGAGAAATAGGATTTTGTTGAACAGAGATAGAGTGGAAAGCATTCTAGGCAGAAAGATCCATGAAGGGCAAAGACAGAGAGGCATAAGAGCACATGTTTGGGAAATAATGAATAGTACAATTTGGTTAGAATATACATATACATAGGGAAATAGTGAAAAATAAGACTGTAAAGGCAGGTTGGTTGAAATCTTAGGTGCAATAAATGTGTGTGTGTGTGTGTGTGTGTGTGTGTGTACCTGCCTTATATAAGGGACTGCACAAACAGACCTACAATAAAAATAGATTTCTATAGTTCTTTAAGATTTACAGAAGTTTCCTCACAACAACCCTGTAAAGAAGATCGTACAGCTATCATATTATTCCTGCTTTACAGATCAAGAAAATGAAGCTTACTTGGGCATGGTCAAACTGCTAATCTGTGTTAGAGAAATCTGAACCCAAGATTTCTGACTCCCTGTCCAACATTGTTTCCACTGCACCACACTGTAGATAGAAATCTGAAAGATGTAATTATAAATCTAGAGGTAGAAGGGGTTCTCAGAGACAACTTGACTCTCATTTTATAGATGAAAGAACTGAGGCCCAAGGACGTTAAGAGATTTGCCCAAGGACACACATCTAGTAAGCATGAGAAGTGGGATTCCTCTCCCCACCCTTTTTATTTCCTTGGGGAAGCTGGTCAGCAGTAGGTAGCAGAAGGTGAGGCATAACACTTTGTAAAAGACTAGACTGGAAGTCAAGGCCATAGACATTCACAGAAACTAGAAAATAAAACGAGGTGTTGGAATTGAAGCCAGGAGCGAGGTTAAGGTATCATTATGCACCAGCAGCAAGAAAGTCTAGTGAAATAACTTTCTGCTCAGCCAGAGAGCCTCCTTTATATTTATTGCTGGGAGAGAAGCCAAGTGCAGGGCCTTGAGACAAGTAACTGAAGTGGATGTACCTGGCTATAAAGGGAAAGAAGATAGAGAAAAAGAAATGATCTTGACATTCAAGAAGATTCAGTTCTAGCTCAACTCTTTGTTTTACATTCTAGATTAATTTGGATTGAGCCAAGCCAATTCTATTAGAATGACCTTGGGGAGTCTGAATAAGATTGTTTGCCCCTAAGGTCTCCTTGGAATTTGGAAGGCCTTTGGGCAATCTGGGTAGCTTTGCTGTAGGTCCAGGATAGCCCCAGATTCCTTGACTCCATTGAGGTACTGAGCCCTTTGTCAGTCAGCTTGGTGGGTAGGGGGCCAGGGTGGCCAGTGGGGTAGGTCTGGGACTTCTCCTTCTTTATAGACTTATCTATTGAATCTACCTTATTCTAGACCAAGGTATTTTACTATAATTGAATTATTCCCAAAAAGAGAATAAGTATTATGATTCCCACATAAACCAGCCAGAATGGTAACTTTTTTTTTTTTTAAAGTGACTAGGTGATACAGTGGATACAGTGCTGGACCTGGAGTCAGGCAGACTCATCTAGTGGTGTGACCATACTTACTAATTCTGTGACCCAGTGCAAGTCACTTAACCCTATTTGCCTCAGTTTCCTTATCTGTAAAATGAATTAGAGGTGGAAATGGCAAACCACTCCAGTATCTTTGCCAAGAAAACCCCAAACAGGGTCACAAAGAGTCAGACATGACTGAAACAGCTGAACAACAACAAAACAAAAATGTGTATTTGTTATGAGGGTTTTGTTTTTCTTTCCCTTTTTTCAAGGGAGGAAAGAAGAGGGAAGAAAAAAATGCTTGTTAACTGCAAAATTTTTTTAATATAATTCGAGGCAGTGCTGAATTTTTATCATTATTTGTTACATTAAATTTCCCCTTCCCACCTTGACAAGACATCTGTTTGGAGTCAAAAAGTCTTGACTCTTTGTTGGTCATGGTATACAGTAGTTTTCTCCCATAGAAGAGCTAGATTTCATATAGATACAGAGGATGTCTAAAAATTACTAGGTTCTAATTCTCTTCCTATTTCTTCATGAGCTTCTTTATCAAGTCCTTTCAGTCATGTCTGATTCTTTGTGGCCCCATTTGGGGTTTTCTTGGCAAAGATATTGGACTGGTTTGTCATTTACTTCTCCAGCTCATTTAATAGATGAGGAAACTGAAGCAAACAGGGTTAAGTAATTTGCCCAGAGGTCACACAGGTAGTAAGTATCTGAGGCTGGATTTGAATTCAGGTATTCCTGACTCCAGGCTTGGTACTCTACCCGCTTTGCCAGCTAGCTGCCCATTCTTTGGCTTTACTAGTTCAAATTGAGTCTATAGAAACCTACTGAAGCATTTCCTATTAGCAAAGTGATTTTATTATTTCCTTAGAATTATCCCATGGGATTAATACATATTACTCAAAAGGTGAGACAGGTTGAGGAACAGAATCTTACTCTTGATGAGTCAGAAAATTAATGGCAAAGCCAGAATCAAAACTCTACAACTGAATGCTCAAGATCACAGTACAGCCTGCTAAACCACATTATGTTATGATGGAAAATTCTGATTAGGAGTCAGAAAACCTGAATTCTAGTCCCTGCTGTGCTCTTAATAGTTATTTGACCTTGGCCAAATCTCTTAAATTCTGGGTACTTCAATTTCCTTTCCAGCACTAACTCTATAATGCTATGATCTATAAATTTCGAAGAATAACATCCCATTAATCTACCTCATGTTGTTGCAAGAATTAAATGAGATGCATCTGAAAGTGAATTAGAAACTCTTATGCATCATCTGGGCATGAGATATTATCTCTGGTTGTTTTCATTAGCTACTCTTTCCTCTAGCAGGATTAAATAGGTTATAAACATTAAGTGGTTAGAAATCTGTGTGACTTTGGGCAAGTCACTTCCCTGGACCTCAGTATCTTCACCATTAAATTAAGAAGGTTGGACTAACTAATTCTCAGGGTTCTTCCAGACTTATGGTTCTATGGTCCTATGATTCAGAGTTCTGTGAATTAAGCAATTCTTGTTTTGGTCCTGTCCTGTGATTTTATTGGTATAAAGAAGACCCAGTGAGGAAACCCCATGTACTCATGCTGATCAACAACTGTTCTGAGACTTACAGTCATAGAGAATTGCCAGGGACATCAAGAGGTTAAGTGACTTGTCCAAGGTGACACAACATGTGTCAGAGATGGGACTCTGAGGCCAGTTCTTTGCCACACTTCCTTTCTAAGTAATGACAAATCCTATTTTCCTTTCCCCTCTCCCACTCCCATCATCTCCATGCCCCTATGAGTCAAGACAGTTTTGCACATGGTGTTCAGGTTAGGTCTCATCTTTTAACCATGTCCACGCACACCTTCTTATCAGCCAAGCTTTGGTGTGCCATCTATAGAATCTCAACCAGCTCGTAAATTTCAGTATTTAACACAGTCCCCATTTACAACCAATGAAGGCCACAGGAAAATCTCAGGCTGTCCTGTCTGAAGTCAGCTCTCCTTGAGAGATTTACTCTAGCAACAATTTATCATTAAGTCACAATTTTGAAAACAATCTTAATGGACCGCACATGTTATTAAGTAAGAGTCAGTTCTCTATCTTCCATTTCCCTTGTTCTACTTTTTGCCTCCCCTCATTTTTTTTTTCTTTCTACTAGGACTTCAGAAAGAGTTAATTATGCCACTGTAGGCAGATGCTATGACAGGAAGGCCTCCTCCTGATTTATGATAAGATTACTGATATTAAAGCTGCTATTTTTAGCACAGGAAAGACTCTCATTTACCTCTTTTCTCTTTCTCTCTTTACTTCTCTCTCTCTTTCTCTCTCTCTCTCTCTCATTCTATGTTTTGGTAGCTATAAGTCATTAGTGGTTTTTAATTTTTCTGAAACATAAATAAGGTCTGAAAGGGTGGATTTGTCTCTTTTTTCCCTTTTTTCTTTCTTTTTCTTTTCCTTTCTTTTTTTTCTTTCGTTTGGCTAATCTGAGGAACGCAACCACATCTGAAGCCACTTGGCTCATTATGAATTTCATGGAAACTGATTCCCTGAAAGTGCTTCCATATGTGCGTTCCCAATATATCCGATCCTCTCTAAACGGGAGGACAAACTTGTGCATGGACTGGAAATGACTTCAGGATGTGACAGAGCAGTCATATGACTACAGTGGCACCGTGTGTGGCCTCTCCTGAAAGACACGGTGTCCTGGGTGCTGGCTTCCGTCCTACAGTAGATCTGGTTTCAAAGACTATCAACCCTTCCCAGCTTTTTAAAAGTTCTTAATCAAGGACCAGAGAGGTTTACTCACTTTTCTCTTCTACCACCCCCCTCCCTTTCTTTCTCTACACCCCTCTTACCCAACCGAACCTATCCCTCCCTTTTTCTCCTCAAAAAGGAAATATATTATTCCAACAGGATCCTCAGAGAAAGTTTGGGTGGGTTTAAGGAAAGGTTGAAGTTACTGAAAATTGCCAAGGTTTTTTTTTTTCCTTTCCCCCAGTCTAGCATACTTTCTTAACTGTAGGATCAGATGGTCTTTCAGAATTTTCGAGTAAGCAGTGGAAAAGTACAATTCATGACGGCACTGGAAACAAATATTTATACTGGATAGTTGAGGCAGATTTTTTTTTTCTCTTTTGAAAAAATGCAGGGTCTGCTAATCCAACTTTTCATTACTTTTGTTTGCTTTAGTAATTGGTTCAAACTCTCCTTTTGGTGGTCCCTCTTTTTGTTAAAGGACAACTTCAGGTGTAGCTCAGTATAGCCAAACGTTGACACCTAATAGCTGTGTGACCTTGGGCAAAACTTTTAACCTCTTTGAGCTTCAATTTCCTTATCAATGGATCAATGAACAAAGATTTATTAAGTAATAATACTTAATACTTGTCCAAGATGACACAACATGTGTCAGAGATGGGACTCTGAGGCCAGTTCTTTGCCACACTTCCTTTCTAAGTAATGACAAATCCTATTTTCCTTTCCCCTCCCCCACTCCCATCATCTCCATGCCCCTATGAGTCAAGACAGTTTTGCACATGGTGTTCAGGTTAGGTCTCATCTTTTAACCATGTCCACGCACATCTTCTTATCAGCCAAGCTTTGGTGTGCCATCTATAGCATCTCAACCAGCTCGTAAATTTCAGTATTTAACACAGTCCCCATTTACAACCAATGAAGGCCACAGGAAAATCTCAGGCTGTCCTGTCTGAAGTTAGACTGTCTGAAGTCAGTTCTGTGCCAGGAGCCACACTAAGTACTGAAGTCTCATTTTCTAAAAAGTCTTTCCCTCTATTCCTTAATCTTAGTACTTTCCCTCTGAGATTATTTTCATTTCCTTCTGTCTTTCTGATTTTTGTATATAGTTATTTGCATGTAATTTCCTCCATTAAAGTGTTAGCTTCTTGAGAGCAAGGACTGGGGTTTTTTCCCTCATTTCTTTATATCGTCAATATGTAGCACCGCGCCTGGCACACAATAGTTGCTTAATAAATGCTTGTTGACTTGATTGGGGATACAAAGTCAAATGACAAAGTCTCTGCCCTCAAGGAGATTATATTCTATTGGGGAAGACAACATATATAAATATAAGTATATTCTGAATATATACACACTAAATACAGGCAGTTTGGATAGGGAGTAAACTGGTAGCTAGGGGAATCAGGGAAGGTTTTCGTTATAAAATGGAAATAACTGTGAGATACTGACCTCACTGGGTTGTTGTGAGCCTCAAATGAGGTAATATGTGTCAAGTGCTTTGCAAACTTTAAAGTGCCAAATAAATGTCAGCTATCATTATTAATGTTATTCCCTACCTTTCTCCAGATGTATGCTATGAGATGATTTTAGAATTAACTATGTCATAAAAGACCATAACATCTTTGATAAGACCAGAGATGGGAAAGTATGATCAAAAGAAAAAATAATAAGATGGTAGAGGAAAGGGAGACCCAATTCAAGTAAACTCCTTGCGGGCAAGAATCATGTGGCCCTTTGTACTTGTATCCCTAGTCCCTAGCACAGGGCCTGGCATCTAGTGGGTGCTTAATAAATGCTTGTTGATTAGTTTACCTTACTGAGTCTTTTTTAGTGATAGTGGGGAAGAGTAGGAAAAATGAGTGAAAAGACCAATATGTACCATGCTCATTCTCATCTTACAAACTTGGTTCATGTCTGTTAGCCTTGTTTGTAATGTTCTCCTTTCTTTGCTAGACAAAGGGAACATATGTGAGCAAAATGTCCGTGATGAATTTCCACATTGTATATGTGATGGATGGTGTCGAGACTTCCCTCACTTGAGTGAAGGACTCCTGGTGTCCAGGAATGGCACACTTGATTGGACTGGTGGAATATAGCCAGTTAATAAAGGGATTTCTGAATGTGCCAAAAGTACTTTGTTCAGTCCTTCTTGCTGGATTGAGTGTTTGTTATCTTACTTTGACTTGTGAAATTGGGCTTTCTTTCCAGACTGGTGGAGGGGGGAATGCCTTGGTTTTAATTTGTCAGAGGGTTGAATAATAATGATGTCACATTTATCAGAATGCTAAGTTTCACCAAGGACTGTCCTCACAACATATGAGTGGAAGAATATTTCTATCTATTCATAATGTACTTTTGCAAACTGGGCCTCTGAAGTAACCAACAGGACAGAACTCTGTGGATGCTAATAACCTTTACTAGGAATGTTTCAACACATAATTCTAGTATTTACTTCATCCCAATGCCATAGAAGCTGGAGTCAAAATGAGGTGATGGAAAGAGGACTGAACCGGCGGTCAAAAGATAGGTTTTCTAGCTCTTTTAGTCATTAGCTATGTGACCTTGGGCAAGTACTTCCTCTTTCTGGGCCTCATCTGTAACATAAGAGGATTGGAGCAGATAATATCTAAGATTCCTTATAACTTTCAAAAACTCTGTGATGGTTCTGTCAAAAGCAGTGGGGAGAGACTGGTATGTAAGAGGGAGAAAAGAGAGTCAAATTATTGTAGAAATAAAGAAGTCAACACTGAGAGGCAACAAATCCCTAGCTAAAAACCATGGTTAATATCAATATCACATTGTCAAAATTAAAGGACATGCCTACTTTTCTGTTAGCAACAGGTCAATTATTTGGGGGAAGGGGATGCTAAACTTTGTAGAGGAATTTGGATTTTTTTGGGAGTTGTCTGTTGTATTCAAACAAAATGTATTAACAAATGTTTCAAAACCTATAATACTGTAAGGAGGAGCAAAGGACCTACACTTTTTCCTCAGACAGAAACATCCGGGGTATGTCTCACTGTAGTTGATGCTGAAATAGTGTCGATGCTTTGAGGAGGATAATCACAGGACCTGTGATTTCAACTGGTATAGGGAATTCTTGGATAAGGAAATAGCCTCCACTAATACAAGTTGGTACCTTCTCTGCAACTGATAGAGAAGTGCCTAAATCACTAAGAGGTTTAGTGACTTGCCCACAGTCACACAGTCCTGATGGGTCAGAGGCAGAATTTGAACCCAGGTCTTTCTGGCTTCAAGGCCTGGTTCTCTCTCTCCGATGTCTGTAAGTGCTATGAAGAAGTTAATATAAAGTGTTCAGGCTTCATTTGAATTTAGTTCATCCATTGACTCCTGCCATTGAAAAGGTTCCAGTGAAGCTTTGAAGTTAGCACCTCATGGAGATAAAGGACACAGCAATTTCTATAACTTATCAGGAAAGGAGAGGTTTTTGTTTTTTGTTTTCCTTTTTCCCTCCACCTACCTCCTCAGTTAAAAAAAAAGAGTATATATACACACACACACACACACACACACACACATATATATAATATACACACACATACATACACATATATATGCATGTGTGTGTATATATATATATATATGCATTATATATATATACACATCCCATTGGCTGGGAGTGAGGAGAATGGTGGGGTGTTGGGGGTCAAGAAATGGTGACACAGACACTAAGCCAACAGCCCCAAATTCATATGCCTAGAAAGCTGTGTGCTGCTGCACATTGTTGGAAACTTCCAGTATTTTCATCCTAGAACTCTCCTTTCCTTTTTCCATTCGACAAGTCTTTATTTATTGAGAACCTCCTATGTAGCTAACTCTATTTCAGATCACTGTGGAAGAGGCAAAAAAGTATAAAACACAGTCCTACCCCTCAAGGAGTTTATAATCTACTTAGGTAGACAGGACATATCTGTAATAAAAAAAAAATTGGTAAATACGAAGTAGTTGGCATAGACCGCAAATAGCGTTGGAGTTGGGAGATTCTCCATCACTTCCCTTGAATTTTCTTTACTCTCTGTCTCCTGCTGTACTATCTTCTTCCTGCTGCTTCTGATGGATTGGGATAGAATGGAAAAAAAAAACCAAAACATTTATTAAGCCTTTACTGTGTGCCAAGCACTGGGGATGATGCAAATAAAAAAAACAAGATGGTCTTTGCTCACAGTCTAATGGAGGGCACCACATTAAAACAACTCTATACAAAAAAGATATATGTAGGATAAATTGGGGGATATTCTCAGAGGGAAAGCACTAAGATTGAGGAGCACTTGGAAAGGCATCTATTTGATGGGGCCTATGATGACTTGGGAATAATAGGCTTCTGTGAAGCCAGCTACCCTTAGGAAATGTCAGACCCTCAACCTAGCTGTCATTTACTCACTGTCCTAAGCAACTCAACTAGCCCAGGCAGACCAGAACTAGCTCATTGTTAGTATAGGATGTGGCTTGAGAGAATTTCATTAGCTCCAAAGTGTTCAACTTATGATTGGGGCATTTATTAGGCACTGGAAAAGCTCAAGTCAGTGAATTGCATTTAGGTAAATAGCTTCATAAGGTAACAAACAGACTTTTTTTTAAAGCATACACATTCAGGAAGAGAGAACAAATAAAATCCCATTTGAACAAAACCCAACCAACTCTCCTTTTTAATTGACTTCAGCTATCCTTTGTATCCTGGCCAACTGTCCTTTGTAACTGACATCAACTAGCTTTATAATATTGCCAACTAGCCTTTGAAATGAGATGATACCTCTCCAATGGTACCCCCGAAACACCTGAACTTCTCCCATTGTCCGGAAAGGCCTTGCTGGTTGTGTTCTAAAGGAAGCCTTTGAGGGAAAACAATGACAGCAGAATCCACTTGTATGGGATGCTCTTGCTACTTTGAAGGTGTCCCCAGGGAACCTATACAATAGGTTGTATAGCACTCCCTACTTCATAGTGTTATTGTGACCAAAGCCAACTTTAAACTTTAAACTGTGCTAGGGTAGTCAAGTCTCCAGGTGGAATGTAAGCGCCTTCAGAGCAGGGACTAGTTTTTATTTTTATCTTTGTATAACTGGAGCCTAGCTCAGTGCCTAATACTGCAGCAGCCTTATAAATGTTCATTGAGCACTGATTTCTTCAGGTTGGATGATAATGCTCTGAGTGAGGAATCTCTCTCAACTGATATAAATAGGCAGCTCACCTTCAAAGTCTTAGAAAATTGCCTGGGTGGGGCAAGTAGATGGTGAAATGAATAGAGCACTGGCACTGAAATCCTGGACCTGAGTTCAAATATGGCCTCAGACACTTGACATTTATTAGCTGTGTGACCCTGGACAAGTCACTTAACCCCACTGCCTAGCCCCCCCAAAAAATTTCCTGTGGCACCAAGAAGTTTTGAGGTCAGTCAGTCAACAAGCACTTACTGAGTTTCACCTGTGTGCCCAGCACTGCTCTAAGCGTTGGGGATACAAAGAAAGGCAAAAAACAATCCTGTTTTAAAAGAAGGTACTTTCTTTAAAAAAATAATTTACTTTGAATTACCAACAATCACTTCTATAAGCTTTTGAGTTTTAAAATTTTCTCCCCCTCCCTCCTCACCTCTCTCCCTAAGATGGTGCACAATCTGATATAGGTTATACATATACATTCCTATTAAACATATTTTCACATTAGTGATGTTAAGGAAGATACTTTTTAATGGGGGAGACAACAAATAAATAAGTAGGTTTATACAAGATATAGAGCGCAGTAGGAAAGGCAGTCTGAAAGGGGAAGGCTGTAGCAGATGTAGTAGTTCAGTCAGTAAACATCAGAAGCAGGACACGAAGCCAGGTCTTCCTGACTCCTGAGGCTAGCCTTCTATGCATTATGCCAAAGGAGCCTCTCAAAGTGCTATATAAATATTTACTATTAATTATTGTTATGAAGTATGACTTGGTGGATAAGCAGCACACTTAAAACCTAATGAGTTCCAAGTCTGCCTCTGCTGAAGTTCTTGGCCATATTCCTCAAGCTTACCTGAGCTCTGGTTTAGGAAGCCAGAAAGGGGATTGGTGGCATGGCACTCGCCAGGACACCCAGGACCATCTTCTTAGGGGCTTTTGTTAAATAAGTGGAAAACATTCTTACTTCACTTTAGCTGATGTGATGGCAAATTGAATTTTAGCACCTGATGGCTTAAAACAAAACAAAACAAAACAAAACCAACAAAACAAAACAATAGCTCTAAAGGGTTAGGGACAGGAAGGATGACTGAATGAGTCAAGATACAGTGGCCAAGTAGCCCAAGAAGGGAGCTAAAGCCTGGGAGTTCAGATGAAAAACACAGTGATTGGAAGTACAGAGACAGACGTATTCAATAAAGGAAAATGTAATTAAAGTATCTGCTTCTGCGGTAATTATCATACATAAACGGAAGGCTCAGAAAGCCTTTGCATTTTTTTAAAAGCATACTGTGCACCTCAAGGGTTGGATTTTTCCTCTGCAACAGATTATTTTAAATGATCTCAGGTTGCATTTTGGAAAGTTGTTAAAACTTCCTCACACAGAAGACATATGCAAAAGTTTAGGAAACATTTCTTTGGTAACATACCAATAAGTTAAAATGACTAAGCAAATTCCAGCAAATTGCATTGTTTGTAAGTTATAAAATTATCCCATAATCCTTTTAAAGTCCACATCAAGTTGCTGTGCTCAGAAGGAGTTAATCCTCGGGACATTACAGTCTGTAATAACTGGAAGTGATTGGCCAAAGTGCCGTAAACCTGGCGGAAATTTGTTGCATTGTTTTCCATAAACCACAACCAGAGCTCATTAATTGAAAAATGAATGTCAACTGGCATTAGCTGGCATCCGTAAACCAAAAGGCACAATGACCCTGGCATGTGATGGGTTGTAAAAACATCAGCAAAATGGTAACAGGTAAAAGAAGTGGGGGGAGGAAAGGAAAGGGGAAAAATGTGAATTCAAAACCATCTTAGAACTTACTGGCAAAATTCCAAGTATGGAGCTTTAATGAGGCTTCTGCATCAAAATAAATGAAACCACATGGAATTTTAATTATTACTACAGTATTTTAAATACAAACACACAAGAGGAGTATTCTCTGCTTTAAACAGTCTATCTTGTGTGAACTCTGTGGCCCAGTGGGGAAGACATTGACACTATGAATGTGACTTCATTTCTCTTTTAAATTGCTAAGGCTATTCAGGCTTCTTTTACATGATCTAAGCATTGAACTTGATGTATGCAGAAGGAGTCTGCCTAAAACTTTAGGCTGAGCCAGCTACAAGTTCAGTTCACCTACATACTTTGAGACAAAAATGTTTTGGCTTAACAGCAACTGTGGTTTACATTCATTGCCTGTGTTGTGCAACCTTATACATAAGCGTGGGGGTAGAAGGGGGTGGTGGGGATGCATGAACAAAATCCTCTTCATCTCCCCTACACTCCCATGTCTGCCTCTGGGCGTCAGTTGAACATCTTGAGCAAGTCACCCCAGGAACATTCCCTACTTTCCCTCCAACTTTTAACCTCCCTTTTTCATGGTGCTGTGTGTTAAAGGAAGGGGCACATGTAGGACCAACAGAGTGAGGGAATCTGAAGTCAGCTCACGGGATTTAGCTGAGCCAGAACTGGTTTGTCATCCTGAAGGTATTTGCTTCTGGTTGCAGAAGCAGCCTGCCATTTTTTTTCCTTGGCCTGTGGGCCTATAGTTTTGCTTAGAGTGGGTAGTGAGGGTGGGAAAGTGTGGGTACTTCTCTCACTGTGGCCAATTCTGCCCTCCTGTCTTTGAACTTTGGAGCTCTGATGCTTTTGATTTCTGCCTGTGACCCTCAATAGGGAGGGGCAGACTGCTGAGTTAATTAATTAATTAACTGACTCTGCTAGTCTATGTGATTTGCTTAACATGAGAGAAAGGCAGGTTAGCACATACTGTTTTTGATGGCTATCTTCACAAGTCCAGATTCAGGTTGTAGAGCATGATACTGCCATTTTGTGATATAAGCCAATCCTCTTTAAACAAATTCAATCCAATCTAACAAATGTTTATTAAGCAAATAGTAGCTGCCCTCAATGAGCTTTTGTTGTTGTTCAGTTGTGTCCAACTCTTTATGACCCCCCCTCCCCCAATATCGTGTCACAAAGATACTAGAGTGGTTTGCCATTTTCTTCTCCAGTTCATTTTACAGATGAGGAATTGAGGCAAACAGGGTTAAGTGATTTGCCCAGGGTCACACAGCTAGTAAATGTCTGAGGCCCGATGACTTCAGGCATGGCACTTTATCTACTACTCCACCTCTATGCCCATACTTGACCCTAAAGCAGTACTCTATAAGCATCCTGATCCCCATAATAAGAAATTCTCAGGGTATCCTAGAAGGACAGTGAAATTAAAAAAAAAAAGTCAGTGAGGGGTAAATTCTTGCTTGTCAATGCCTTTAAAAATTAATAAAGACTTTTCCAGGTCCTTAAAAACAGTAGAGCAGGACAACATGGGGCTAAATAAAGAGTTGGAAACAATTGACCCTTTAGTTAAAGCACTTGTAATTTAAGAGGACTTATTTCAGTTCTTTTAAATTTGGAGGACTGGAGTTAACTGTACAAGTAAGAATAAACATGCATTTTTAAAGATTATTATTAGGGATTTTTAGTGTGATTTTTAGCCAATCCCAAAGGTTAATTTCTTAATGAAATGACCTAAAACTTTGATTTCCTCTGTTAGGTACCAGTGTTGCCTACTGAGTCATAGATTTAGAAGTCAGAGGACGTTAAATTTTTGAGAGAAACTTGTGCCTCCAGCTTATGGGCACAAACTTAATCCAGATCCCCAGTTAACATGAAGTGAAGCTATTTCTGCAGGGTGGAATTTGACTTGTCTCTTAGATGAGGTGTCAGTTGGGTACTTTGCTTCTTCATCTGTCACCTATTACAGCACAAAAGCCATTGTTACAGCTGGCACAAGTCAGGCCCCCTCTCACAGACCAAAGGCCTGAAATTCTGTAAAATCAATGGCACTCAGCTCTTCACCCTCCACGTTGATCTATCCAATTTATTATGGGAATTTCTCGGTGGAAGTTCTGAGAAGGATCCCTGACGTCCCCATTGGGTATACATTCCCTTGAATCACAGAATATGAACGTTAGAAGGAACTATAGCAGTAATTAAATTCATCTCCCTCATTTTACAGGTGAGGAATCTGAGGCCTAAAGAGAAGAAGTTATTTGCCTGAGGTCCCCATACAAAAACAATAACAATCATAATAATAGCTGACATTTTTTACAATGCTTTAAAATTTGCAAAGTACTTTACATAAACCATCTCATTTGTTGATTGTTATTTTGCTTCTTCATGAACTCTTCATGAACACCCATTTTAGAGATGAGGAAACTGAGTCTCAGGGAGGTTAAATGAATTGCCATGATAACCCAAGGTAGTAAGTGCCTAAGGCAAGATTTCAACCCAGGTCTTTTCTGACTCTTAAGATTGTACTGTGCCATGATAAATAAGAAAGTCTATGAGTTTATTGAGATCCAGTACAATTTTTATTTAGCATTACATTTACTTTAAAATGAGAAGAATAACTTAAAAAAAAACTACTGAGTGTTGACTAAGGATAACAGGATCATATTGGGAAATTTCATTTCAGCATGGTTCAGTTTGGAGGCTCTGCTGAATATTCATCCTTAATAGCAAAATGACAACTGTTGGACCTATTCATTCATTTCTGCACTGTACTGTAGGAGATGATACACTTTTTAACTGTTTCTTGAGTTCTGCAAAACTCTGAAATGCAACCAGAAAGAGGAGGGTGAAGAAAACCCAGGATACCATGTTAGATGTTTGCCCTTGTGACACAGCTTATGGATTTTTGGTTGTTGTTCTGAAAGTGCTTTGGGTTTCTTTGGGAGATGAAAAGAGCTTATTGATAAATGCTGTAAGATTGAAAACTGACCTATCCTTTTGAAGATGTATTTGTGAATCATGCTTCCTTTTGGGGGAAACTATAGTTTATATCGTTCTTTTTTTTCTTAAAGAATTATTTTAATTGATATTTACAGATTTTTCCCCCATCTTTTGTTATAATTTTTAGGTGCTTCAGAACTGGGCCCCTTTTCAGACCCCAGGCAGTTCACAAGTATTTCATCCCTCACTGAGAGCCGCTTCTCCAACCCACGAATGCACTATCCAGCCACGTTCACTTACACACCGCCCGTCACCTCAGGCATGTCCCTCGGTATGTCAGCAACCACTCACTACCACACCTACTTGCCACCACCCTACCCCGGCTCCTCCCAAAACCAAAGTGGACCCTTCCAGACCAGCAGCACTCCATATCTCTACTATGGCACTTCATCAGGATCATACCAGTTTCCCATGGTGCCGGGGGGAGACCGCTCTCCTTCCAGAATGCTTCCGCCATGCACCACCACCTCGAATGGCAGCACGCTAATAAACCCCAACTTGCCCAACCAGAATGATGGTGTTGACGCTGATGGAAGCCACAGCAGTTCTCCAACTGTTTTGAATTCTAGTGGCAGAATGGATGAGTCTGTTTGGAGGCCCTATTGAAATTTCTCCAGCAGTGGCCCAAGCACCTGCGAGCCCCGCCCCCAACAACAACAAAAAACCAAAATACAAAAACAAAACCATATATATACATACATATGTGCACATGCATACATGCTTGTGGCACACAGATACATGTGTGCATGTATTTATTGTACATAAACACATGTAGTGTATATGTGCACATATACACTATATATGTTGTGCCCATACACACATGCATGCAGGTATACATAGTGCATATGCACATATATGTATGCATATGTGTGTGGGTATCTATATAATACACATATGTGTATATTTATATGTATGTATGTGTGTATATACACATGTATATGTGTGTGTATATATATGCTATCTACAAAGTGCCTGTAAGTCATGTTGTTTATCATTGTTACAAGGATACATAATACCAGGAGGAAAAAGGCCAAGCAGTGTCCTCCATAGCTGAGTTTCAGATTATGTGAATCCTAGCACATTCTTTGCTTTTAAAACAGCTACCCTATTTTCTTTCTATTTAAAAATGTACTTTTGCATACCAACAAACAAAAAAGGTGGTTGTTGGGTTGTTTTTTTTTTTTGGTTGCTGTCACTTGGACTGTCATGAATCATTTGTTCTTGTGCCAATTCAGAGAGGTGGACTCCAGGTATTAGGAGGAAAAAAGCAATGCAGCTCCCTCAGTGTGCTTGAAACTTCACAAACCCTCCATATATGGTGAAGGCCATATGAGGTATTGGACCAGTGGATCCGGCCAGTGCATTTTCCAGTCCAGCTTACGAAGCTGGTATAGATGCACGTAAAGGAATTAGGTAGAATGAGAGCTTCCATTCAACTCTAGGCTATTCCTAATAGATGTTGCAAACTTCTCTTTAACTTGCTGAAAATAAACAATTGAATTTTTTTTTTGGTTCACATTTTTTTTCTACATCAAAAAAAATTACTCTTTGTGGTACTAATTGGAATAAGTAATCTTAGTGGGGTTTTTTGGCCTTTTTCCGATTAACCAAAAAGAACCCCCCATGCTTAAAATCAAACCCTTTGTTTTTTATGAAAAAAAAAAATGAAAATGGCAATACCTTCTTATAGCCATAAGGGTATAGATAGTGTTTGTGTTTGGCTGTGTGTTGTTATTTGTTTTCTTTTTCTTTTTTTTTTTTAAATTATGAATATGTGTAAAATCTGAGGTTTCTTGCTGACGTGAATGGTCATATAACTTTAAAGAAATATTTATAATTATTTAATGACATTTGGACCCTTTAAACATTTCTTAGTGTATTGCTATGTTGACTTCGGTCTCTAAAAGTGCTTTTTATTAAATAACAAAATTTCTTCAGTGGGCTATAGCCATACCTAAAACATTGCTAAGCAATTTCAGTTTGCCCAGGAGTAATGTGACTTTTAAAATGCTTTCATCCCCAAGTATTTTGGATGTAGCATGTTTTTGTGATGTATGAAGGAAGTGTTGTGTTTAATTCAATTAGATCTTTGGTTACCTTCAACACAGTTTGCCTTTTTAAGCAATAAAGATTAGGGAGTGAAAAAACAACCTTTTAGCTTTATCACTTATGTCACCCTTCATCAGCATGAAATGCTGGAGTGATGTGGTTTCTTAACTTCTTTCAACTGGAAATGATTCTTGTCACATTAAAGAGACAAGCACAAGTAAATCATTGAACTGCAGGGAAAAAAAAATGTTCTGTGGTTTCAGAGTTCAGCAAAACTCCAATCTCCAGGCTTCACAGTGAAGATGCAAGTCACCTTAAAGCCACATACGTGGATAAAAGCCTCTATCAGAACACACAACAATCCAGGGAAGCAAAATTGCACCTGGTTTTCTTAATCAATCAGCTTTACCAATCCTGAAATCAGGGGAGACTAAGTCTACTCGGCCCAGGGCCCTCCTGGCCACCTGCCACACCATTTACATTTAAAGGAGTAGATCTCGGGCCATCTTTTGTCCTGAAAGGGAAGGTTGGCATGAACAGAGGACGAGTTTCAGCAGGTAGCTGGACTGAGAGGGAACACAGCATGTTAGGACCTGCTGTCTTTGAAATTGTAGTTCTTCATATAAAGAGTAAATCGAGGTGTTTAGGGGCTACACTGGAGAGGAATTCGGGCTGTACCTGCCCTTTGGGATGCACTTTTACCAAGCTTACAGTCAAAAAGCCATCAGTCTTTACAATAATGTGAGGTCATGTCATGTAATGACATCAAGTCTATTCTTAGCCAAAACTACAGGATAAGTTTAATATCATTACCGTAAAGAGACCCAAATTTAAATTCTGAACCCTGTCCTCCCAGCAAAATGTGTCCAAAAATTCCCTTCTCCCCCAGTATTGCCCCCAGCTTTCAGAAACATTCTTGTTCTTTCACATTAGGTGGAAAGTCATCTTGTGGGCTTCTGATACCTAGGCCGAGGGGCAGCGGGGCCTCTGGGTGATGGTTACATTACGTTCCTACCATTCAACCCAGCTCCTAAAAAAAATTATTGAGGGGAAAAAAAATCTTTGCCTTCTAAAGGTTGTATACCAAGTATGCTTAGATGTATAAGCTTCTTTCCTATTTCTTAAGTTTTCCTTTAAAGATGGAAGCTGTAATTGATACTATTTATTGTTGGTTTGTGGCCGCTTGAAGCATGCCACTGCCCATTATTTGTAAGTATAAAGTATGTGTGTTGGTTTCAGCAGCACTTAAAAAAGCCAGTGTCTGGTTACACATTTCAATGTTAATTAATCGAGAGGAAAATGTTACTGCCAGTGCCAGCTGTAGCCTATTTAATTAAAAAAGGTACTATATTTGTACGTTATTTTTTATGCAGAAAAGGGCTTTTTAAAGATTACTGTACACGTATTAAGTGATTTTTTAGGGATGCTTTTGTGTTGAAATGTTGTTATAGTGGCTGCAGGCAGCAACCCAGAAACACTTTAAAAAAGATTTTTTTTCCTTTGGTAAAATTCAAGCACTTCATTTCTTTTTTCCTTTCCTTTCCTTTTTTTTTTTTTTTTTGGTGGGGGGGGTGTAATTCCCACTTCTTAGACAAGTCTACCTTTTTTTTTTTTTTTTTTGGAAAGCCTCTTTTCCCTGCTTTAGTGCATGTGCTTTTTTTTGACAGGACCTTGAGTTTGCATTGGGAGATGTACTTGATTTTCAGTTTCAAGAAAGGGGGAGAAAAAGTCTTCCTATCTATTTAATCCTATGGAATCAAGTACCATTCAGATAGAGCAGGCCTGAAGGAGATGTGATTTCCTCAGGGCTAAAACAGCACAGTCCTGTAGGCAGTAGAAATGCTGGCATAGTCTACAGAGTGAACAACAAAGCCTAACCTACCATCGATCTCCGGATGTCCCAGTTGTCTCACAAATCTTACCTATGTCACAGATCCTAAACAAGTGCCGAAATTCTTCTTCCAAATTGACAGAATGTCATCTGACTAGTCCCTGTAGATTTTCAACAAACCAACTATCGTTTGCTCTTTAGTTATCTGCATTAGGCCAGCACCCTTTAAAATGTGCAGAGAAACATAAGCCATTAGACCCAGCAGAAGTGAGGAGAGGTGATGTATTTGCTGGTTCACAAGAGTTCATTCCCATCTCGATTGTGAAGGCCCGGTCCAGAATCTAGGTTAACTCAACTGACCACAAAACATCCTCAAAAGCAATAGTTATACCAACAATATTTGAGAAAACTATCAAGAAAAGACCAGTCTTCTGAACATTGAATTTGTTATTTTTAAATATAATTCATTTCGTTTTAACATTTTCTTTGTGAGAATTTTTAGATGTTTGTTTACTTCATGTTTACAAATAACGGTTTGCTTATTAGTGCAGTATGTTTAATTATATCAGCCAAAACCATACTTTACAGTAATTTTTTTAGGTATTATGAATGAAATTCCATTTTTTTGGATATGCTTTACCATTCTTGGTTGCTGATGGAACAAAAATATTTGTAGCATTATGTGTAAATACATGCTTTTTTTATTTTTATTTTTTCCCCAATTGTTGCGCTTTCCGTGCACATATTGTACAAATTCTGCTTTGTGCCACAGATCACAATTGTGGATGAGTTTACTTTTGACTTCAAAGGGACTATTTGTATTGTATGTTGCAACTGTAAATTGAATTGTTTGGCATTTTTCTCATGATTGTAATATTAATTTGATGTTTGGATTTAATTTTCAATAAAATGGCTTTTTTGTTTTGTTTTGTTACCTGTGTGTTTCAGACTTTTCTCTTTACCCTCTCTTCTAGTCTTTTTCAAGTATTTACTCCTACCTCTGCCTACACCTGGTTGAATATTTTCACATGGCCTTGCAACATACCAGGGCCCAAAGGAGAGTACAAATCTTGAATAACCAGTGAGAGAAGGAATTTGGGAAGGAGCTCTCTTCCTGTCTGGCCCCATGCCTGGAGACAGATGGGAGAAGAATCTACCCTTGAGTTTCATTTCCCTTTCATCTACTAGGAGAGACAGCTATGGTATAAGTGGGGTGAGCACTGAATTTGGAGTCAGAAGACTTGGGTTCTAATTCTGGCTGCTTCTTACTACTTGCATGACCTGTGGGCCTCCCTTTCCTCATCTATAAAAAAGAAGGGATGATATTAGATGATTTCTTTTTTTTTTTAGATGATTTCTAAGGATCCTTCCAGCTCTAACTCCTGTGGTCTTTGGCTTCCAACCTTGGATAAAGCTACTTATGGATTTTTTTGGTTGTCATTCAGTCATTTTCCACTCTTCATGACCCTTTTTGGGGTTTTCTTGGCAGAGATACTGGAGTGGTTTGCCATTTACTTCTCTAGCTCATTTTATAGATGAGGAAACTGAGGCAAAGAGGGTTAAGTGACTTGCCTAGGGTCACATAGCTAGTAAGTATCTGAGGCAGGATTTGAACTCAGGAAGATAAGTCTTCCTGACTTCATGTCCAGCACTCTATCTACTGCACCACCTAGCTACCTGTGGAATTAGCTCCATGTATAGGAAGCATCCTTAATCCTTATCAATATTCTCATGCCAGCAAATCAGCTGCTTACACCAAGTCAAACGGGTCTGGGGAAGAAGTGGACGCTTGGTGTTTGTTTCTGACCCCCCTCTCCCCATATTCTTTTTTTTTTTAATTTTGAAAAATGCAGATCAATCAGAATTCAAGAAATGAAACAGAGTTTGGTCAGCAAACTCCCATCTCAGAAAGTTTCTACTGGCGATCATACCTCCTTAAGTTTGGATCTCCTAGAACAGGGGCTTTTAAGTCCCAAAGAATCTACAGATAAATGTCAGGGGATCCATGAACTTGTATGAGAAAAAAAATACATTTTTATTTTCACTAAATTCTGACATTTAACATTTCCTTTAACTATTTAAAAACCTTATTCTGAGAAGGCTTCATCAGACTGCCAAAGGGGTCCATGACACACAAAAGGTTGAGTCCCTGCCCTATCATGACCATTCCGTCTAGAGTAAATACTCAACAAGGCCCACCTGTGTTGAGCCCACTAATCTCCTGTTTTTCGGAGGCCTTTCTTTATGCCGCATGTTTTCTGTTTCTTTTGGCTTACCACACTCCTATAAAGAAGGCCACAGGAAATTGTGGTACAGACAAACTATAGAATTTGTTCCAGTTCACACATATCAGCCTAAAAGTAAGATGTCCCCTTTTAAGGGATTGCCCTCTTTCTTAAGGTTCTCAAGGATATCTTAGCGTTCTCAAGAGTATTTATGAGAATTCAAATTTCTAAGGGTAGGAACGTTTCAGGACACCTCCACTGTTACTTGAGCTGATGCCTGTCACCTGTTTCCAGCTCTAAGGGGATAGTTAAAAAAAAAAAAAGACTAAAACCCACCCAGAACAAACCCAACACTGTGTTACATTTCTGGTCAGAATTGCTTCAGCAATAGCTATTCCATTTTAAAAGGATGATCTAATTTGGGGTTAGATGTTGCTCATGTTCTTAACTTTTCCGCTGATACAGTATATGTCCCCTTATTTTCCATTTTACAAATCTCATCTGCCCACACGGTGGAGTGGAAAAGCGGAGACCCATAATGAGTCCTGGTTTTATCATTAACTCTCCAAATGACCTTTGGTGGGCAAGCCGACTGATTTCTTTATGACCTTGGTCAAGTCAACAGACTTGTTTGGGCCTGAATTTCCCTATCTATAAAACAAGATAGCTTGGGAGAGGTACTGTGATGTGTGGAAGCAGTGTCGAATTCAAATAGGAACTGATCTCTGCTGCCTACATAGTGACTGAGAAAACCACAAACCAGCATTATTTGTGTTGCATTTTTATTTATTTTGATAAACATTCCAATTATATTTAATCTAATTTAAGAGTTCCAGTGGCAAAAGTTTTGATGGCCTGCAAGTTTGACACCCTCTGGCACAGTGGATGGGACTCAGAGTCTGGGAGACCTGAGTTCAAATTCCCCCTCAGACGTTTTACTAGTTGTGTGATCCTAGGCAAGTCACTTAATCTTCCGCAAGCTCGGTTTCCTTATCTTCGAGAAGAGAGAACTGAATTGGGATTGCTTCTAAGGTTCTTTTCAGCTCTAAATATTCTATGATCCTAATAGTTAAATTACAAGGCCCTTTCTGGCTCTGACAGACTGGGATCCAGGCCTTAATTACAACTATGATGAAACCATGGAATTAGAGTGGATAGACCTGCTGTTTAAGGCATTGAAATAGGATGGCTAGCTAGGAATTGGAATTACAACCACAAAATAGTCATCTGAATTCCATCGAAAAGATGAGAACTTTCACATAATAGCAATAGTAATAAGAGCAGTTTATTTTTTGTGTAGAACTTCTAGGTTTGCTGAATGCTTACACATATTGCCTTGTCTCCTATGCTTCCCCATGTTCCCAAGTGACAGCTGTATTATTTATCTTTTCAAGGATTTTCATTACTTCAGTGAATCTCCAAGTCTAATTTACCTTGAGGTCTATAGCCTGTCAAGAGACAAACCACTGACTTCTCCCCTCCTGTTTCTCCCTTTCTCCCTCTCTCTCTCTCTGTCTCTCTCTTTTTTTTCCAGGCTCACTACACACTCAGCAAATGAAGAACAGAGCTGGGTAGCCTTGTTTAAACTCCTGTTTAGGATGGTGAGGGGGAGCAGAGACTTTGCCTACATCCAACATGGCCACTGTCCTTCTTACTAAAAATAATAGATCAGAGGAGAAAGAAATACAATCACTGTTGTTGACCCCACCATCCCCTCACCCAATCCTCCCTCCCAAATATTTAATCGTCAGATATTTCTGTGTGAGTGGGTGTTTCCTGTTCACTCAATCCCAGCCGAGACTTAGGCTAATAAACACCTCAGCTTTCTGTCTCTGAGTTTATTTGGCCTGGGAAATGGGTATTACCATGTAAACAGGAAGCCCCCTGAAGTTATTATCTACAGATGCTGTTGAAGAGTCACATGTTTGTATTTATGGGAGCTGAAAACAGTCTGGAAAGGCGGAGGAGGTAGGGGAAGCCCTCAGTCACAGACGTAGATAGTGTATGCTGGTCTCACGGATCTTTGTGATTTCAATCTCTCTCCTCCCTTAGCTTTTTGGAAGTGAATCCTAAAGGCTAGGGATCCATTGCCAAAAGCCGGGTGGGAAATAGAGATTCTGGGCTGTAGAATTCACGAAAACGCTATCCTTTCACCATCTCCAACCCCAACCCCTTTCTTAATTAGGAGTGTAACCGTGGGATTTGGGTTTTATCTGTTGTCCAACGACTCCAGACCAATGCCTTTGTTGTCTGCCTGACAGTGATTACTAGCATTGATTTTTAAGCACTTAGGGAACTTGTGATAAAAATTAATATCTTATCATAAGGCACACCACGATATCCTCCACAGAGAGTTAGTGGAATCTAACTTCAGAAAGGAGCATACATTGTCAGACTTCGCCAGGCTTGTCTTGGTTAGCTATGCTTTCTGGTTAATTTTGGGAGGGTTTAAAGAGAATTTTTGGGAGGGGGGGTGTCATTATGAATTGACAGTGATTTTAAAAAAGTATCAATAAAACACTTTTCTCCATAAATTTAAAAGCAAACACAACCACTCCCCCCCAATTAATGTCTTACGCTCCATTTCTTTAGAGTTTCTCCCCTCTTCCCCCCAGCATCTCAAAGTACTTCCGAATTTCATTCAACTTACTCAGGGGACCAAAAGATGACAAAGCCAACCTTTAGGCATGCTCTTCTGTGGTAAGAGAGATATTGGTCAAGGATTCTCAAGGCAATTGGGGAAGTTTCTCCACCGCTCCCTACCCTCAAAGGCTGACAGGATCATTGATTTGGGCAAAGAAACTGAGTTCATATAGCCATATTCCAAGTTTTCCTTCTGCCACAGAGGCATAGACCTGGCCTGACAGCTTGGAAAGTAGGTGACAATGTGCTATGATTTAAAGGGTTCTAGGTAGGTCCAGATGGCTTCTTTCTTTGCCAGAAAATTGTAATTCTGGGATATCCAGGTGTTAGTTCCATGAACCTCTGCCTCAGTTTCCACAACTGTAAAATGAGGATCATAATAGCACCTAGTTCCCAGGGTTTTGAGGACTAAATAAGGAAATAATTGTAAAGTGCTTGGCACAGTGCCTGGCACATAGAAAACACTATATACATATTAGGTATTAATAATAATAATAATAAATACAGCTGATCTGTAGGCATTTCTTCAGAACAGGCCATATATAATTTTCTTCCCTGCCTAGGGATACTACGTATTTGGTCATCAGATCACTCCCAGACTTCTGCCACTCCCTCCTGGGACTCCCTCCAACTTAATAAATGTGAAATTGAACTGAATTGACTAGCTGATCAGGAATTCCTGAAAATTCCTCGGAAGATGGAAGAAACAAAGGCTTTGAAACCAAGGTGAAACGAGGTAGCTCAGTATCAGAAGTGTCATTAATCATATTTAAAATAAAACTAAGGCTGTCTGTGGCCTCATCCCACTGGCTGCTCCCCTTTCTCCTGATCTTCCCAGGTGACTGCATTCTCTATAATATAACTCTTTTCCTATTGTCACATTCTCTCTCTGTCTCTCTGTCTCCCTCTGTCTCTGTCTTTCTCTCTTTCCTGTCTCTCTGTATCTCTCTCTCTCTCCTGTCTCTCTGTATTTCTCTTTGTCTCTGTCTTTCTCTGTCTCTCCCTCCCACCCCTGTCTCTCTGTATCTCTACCTCTCTGTCTCTCTGTGTTTCTCTTTCTGTCTCTTCCTCTTTCCTGTCTCTCTG
>NW_020954604.1:7862014-7951148 GCF_900497805.2 Vombatus ursinus | reverse complement strand
CCAACCCCTGTCTCTTTGTATCTCTACCTCTCTGTCTCTCTCTGTGTCTGTGTTTCTCTCTCTGTCTTTGTGTCTCTCTCTCTGTTTCTCCTTGTTTCTGTCTCTCATGTAGGTTTTCTTCTGTGTCCATGGGCCAGACCTTTTTGCCTAGGTTCCCCTATCTTTCCAGGATGGTTTTGCCCTATGCTTTGCTCTGCACTTTCCTCTGGAATGGTTCCCTCTCACCTCTCTAGATCAACCTTTCCCCCTCTTATCTCACATCTTACCTACACCAGGCCCTAGGTAGCTAACAGCTCTGTAGACCTGGTGGTTAGATGAGGGCTCTGGGAAAGTCTTTGTGTTTAAGAAAAAGTACAGAGGAGACATAATTTGTATCATACTCATTGGGAAGCTTTGGTGCCTATCTGAACCTTTGTATGTATGGGGACTGAAACAAATGCAGAAAAGGTGCTCATTCCCTGGTGCCTAAACTTATCCATTTTGGCATTTGGAATTCCTGAACACACCTGGTATAGGAAGACAGTCACTGAAGCTACAGCTCCGGTGGCATGTCTGAAGGTCAGTTAGTAAACACGTAATAAACACCTGCCATGTGTCAGGCACTGTGCCAAGCACTGGGAATAAAAAAAAAAAGAAAGAAAAGAAAAAGACAATCCCTGTCCTTAAGAATCTTACAATCTAATGAGGGAAGTCAATATACAAAAAGAAATTGAAGAGTGGGGGAAGGAGGTTCTCTCCAATCAGAAGGAGGGGCCCCTGAAATGTGAGTTTCAGGGTTGAAGTGATCTTGCAGGATGATGAGGTTCCTGGGGCAGAATAGGAGAAGTCCAGAGAGATATAGCCAGATGGGAAATGGAGAGATGGCTGGCCTGGATGCTTTCCTTAAATGGAAATCAAAGGAATCATAAATTTAGAGTTGAAAGGACATCAGAATTCATTCTAATCTAATGCCTCATTTTAGCAATGAGGCACCTGAGGCCTCATAAAAAGGTGGTGACTTTGTGTGCCTTTGTCACATAGATAGTGACCTAGCAGAGCCTAGGACCAAGCCCAGATCCTCTGGCTCAACATTCAATGTTCTTTCCACTGGACCAGTTCCCCACTCCCCCACCCCTGAGGTGGGAGTGTGGGGCAAACTTGATGGATCCCAAGGACACGGTTGCCCACAGGTGTACTCACAGGTGTGTCTCCTGACACAGCATTTATTTGCCATTGTATCCATCCATGGTGAAAATTACAGAATGTGAAACAGGTGGTAAAAACCTGCCATGCCATCAACTTGATTTACGG
The DNA here is from genome assembly GCF_900497805.2 of Vombatus ursinus. NCBI lineage: Eukaryota > Metazoa > Chordata > Mammalia > Diprotodontia > Vombatidae > Vombatus > Vombatus ursinus. The sequence goes on along the minus strand of NW_020954604.1, from coordinate 7,949,858 downwards.
GGATATAGAACGCTTGCTGAGATGTCACTGAGCACTATGAAATTTGAACTCAATGCAAGGAAAGTGATCTCCAGGAAAAGGCTTATTTCTGAAAAGTCAGGGGCCCTGAAGGGTATGGTAGTACATGCAGCCCGGCCATTGAGACATGTTCAGCCAATTGGAAAGCAAGCAATGGAGTTTCTGGAGACTAGCTTGAGTCTCAGTACTTGAGCTCCTAATGCCTCCAGATAGGTGTGAATGGTCATAGTTGTGCCCATTCCATCTGCATTGGCTTAATTTCATTTCTGATATTTCTTGTGACTTAGTGCAACTATGGCCTTTCAATTCTGGTCACTTATATACAATTCATTCCTCAGTTCCCCTGATAGAATGAAAACTCCTTGAGAGCAGGTACCATTTCATTTATGTGCTTAGGCCTACCACAGTGACTGGAACACACAGGGGCACTTAAAAAATGCTTGTTGATTGATTGATTGCAATGCTTTCCCCCAACCCCTATTTCTGTATTATTGTATAACCATTAGAAAGTTTAGGAATTATTTTTTTACAGTCCCATTTCTGATAAAAAAAAAGTAAGGCTAAACTAAGATCTTATAACCAAGGTCTCAAGAAGCCTTGGCCTAGAGGCCTTGGGGAAATTCTTCTTGAACTATAAGAGAAGGTCAGATTGTTATGAGTCTGGAAAGGGGGTTCTGTTAACTTAGAATGCTTTTGAGAGATCTGTTAGGCAGAACTAAGAAACAAAATATGCAAGATTGGTGGATTATTATAAACTAATAAGCAAATTCCCAATTAACAACAGAAGAAAACGGATGTCATTTTGGGGATCTATACTTGTGATTTCATTCATATCAGGAGCTTTCTCCTTCAAGGTCCATAAAACAACTCATCTATAATCTTAAGACAGTTGCCTGGGGACCCTGAGAGGTTAAATTATTTTCCTGAGATCACATAGATAGTAGCAGTCAGAAGTTGATCCTGATCCCAGGCCTTGCTGATTCTAAAAGAAGTCATCAATCAGTCGATCAACATTTATTAAGTGCCTCCATGTACCAATCATTGTGCTAACCTTTGGGGTTACAAAAAGAGGCAAAAGACAGACATTGACCTCAAGGAGTTTACAATCTGATCCTCTATCCATTAAGTCATGCTGACTCTCATAAACATTACTGTTGGAATATTATTAAATTCTTTGTATTATCACATTCTACTGCTATCCCTCTCAGTAGGATATGTGATAGGTTTTAGAGTTGGAAGGGAACCTTAGAAGTCGTTAAGTTCAACTTCCTGGGAGCAAAATTGCTCCCAGAAGTCCAATAATTTGCCCAAGTTTGCATGGCTAGTGAATGGTAGAGCTTGGATTAAAAACTAGACCTCCAGGAATCCAGGGCTCTTTTCACATTAGTGCTATTAATGCATCTCCTTTAGGGTACAGAATGGAAGGAATAAGCATTTATTAAGTGTTTACTATGTGCCAGGCATTGTGCTGAATGCTTTATCTCATTTTATTATCTCAATTTGATCTCATTTTATTATCTCAACAACCCTGGGGTGGAGGTGCTAATATTATCTCTGTTTTATAGGGAACTGAGGAAGACAGAGGTTAAGTGACTTGCCCAAGGTCACATAACTACTAAGCATCAGAGCCAGATTTGAACTCAGGTCTTCCTGACTCTGGGACCCAGTGCTCTATTATGCCTCTTAGATGTCTTTCCCATTTTACATTTCATCCAATGTTGTCAGTGGAACTAGCTTGCCTGTCTAGTTTTACTTTCTATTTCTAGCTTAGTTTCCCTCTATTATTCTTTCAAAGAATAGACATACTTTTCTTTGGCTTCAAGGGTCACAGCATTGCTTCAAGAACATCTTAAAAATCCTGTTTTTTTTTTCTCCTTCAATTTATTTCCAAAAATATTTTCATCATTGACAACCTAATTTGCAATGACCTTCTACCCTTTAAATGCAGCATTTTAAAATCTTCTCTTTATTTTGCATATTTCCTCCTTTGTATTAAAACATGAGAGACTTTGTCCAAATTTTTTGTATTACTGATTTGGCAGAGGAATAATATAGGGATGGTGCACTTATTAGAAAACTCAGTCACATCTTAGGGAACAGAGAAAGGAAACTCACATTTGACTTTGAAAGTTATATGAATGACCAAGTTTTATCCCCTTCTGTACAGTGAAGGAAAAGAAGGATTATAGGAAGAAATAGATAATAGATAGTTAACAAAATTGTACTATTCCACCCCCACCCCCACCCCAGGGGATAAAATTGGAAGATCTTCTTAGGGTTTGTCATATTATTTTATTTCTCTGGGCTTCTGTACCAATGCTTAAAGAAAAAAGAAAAGAAATTGGAGCTTAAACACTGGTACAGCCCCACTCTTATTTGCTTTTTCATTTCCGTAGCTGTAAAAAAAAAATTTCCTCTGGAAGCTCAACTTTATCACATTGCAAGAGCAGATCAACTACTCCAATGAGGCCCCCTCTCTCTTTCTTAGGGAAAGAAACACACACACACACACACACACACACACAAATCTGCAGCACCTCTCTTGCCTATCCCTTCTCCCTGCTTTTGTCTGCCTCTCTCTTGCTGTCTCCCAATTCTGCGGCGGGGGGGGGGGGGAGGCTACATTTCAAGTGATAGGAACATCAGGAAGTACTGAAAGGAAAGCTGTGGATAAGAGAGTAGGAGAGTGGAGGTGGAGAGAAAGAGATAGAGACATTCAGAGACAGCAGTCTAGTCCAGAAAGACCAAGACAGAGAGAGGATGAGAATGAGAATGAATATTGGATTGAAAAGATCTCTGGAATCCTGAATGCAAATGATCTTTGTCCTTTTATTGCCAGTGATGGTATTCTCCCAACAAAGCAGGATGTTCGTGTTTTTAATAATAGCTAGACCAGATGCTAAATTCTACTCGGCAACATGCTGTCTAAGTGAGAAGGAGAACAGCTGATTTCTGTTAAGACGAACACCAGGAGAATAAGCCAAGAAGTATGAGAAATCTCCGGAGGTCTCTGCTTTGTAAACCCCTGTTTGGCAGAGAGATCACAGATTCAGAACTGAAAATCCAGTTTGTCCTCCTGCTCCCATTCCTTGTTTGAACTGGTCGCCGGGAGTTTCTACAGGCCTCTCTGTCCGTTCTCCTTGCTCATCTGCAACCTCCCCCCTCCCCACCTCAAACTTTCCACCTCTTTTCTGTGGCATCCAGAGGAGCTGGCTCACATTCTCCCTAAAGTGAAAGACTGAAACCTAGGGCCCCTTGGCTTTCTATAGAAAAATACCCATCAACAAGGAATGTTCTTGACTTGTTCCTTGCCATAGAAAATAGTGAAATCCTGAACGTGAGCCAATGATTTTAAAATGGCATCTTTGTTCTGTCCTCTCGCCTTTCCCCTTCTTCCTCTCTGGTTCCCTCCCACCACCCCCATGCCCAGTCTTTCCTATCTCTCAGATTAGCACATTATATCTGAAGATGTCACACCTTTCTGATACTCCTTTTCTGCTTTACTTGGCTAACCTGGGCCTCAGTTTTCTTTTCTGTAAAATGAAGGGATTGCATTAGATGACCTATGAGGTCGTTTGCAGGGCTTGGGTCATGATCCAGTGATCTGTTGTTGTTGTTTGGTTGCGTCTGACTCTCTGTGACCCCATTTAGGTTTCTTTCTTTTTTTGCAAAGATATTAGAGTGGTTTGCTATTTCCTTCTCCAGCTCATTTTACAGATGAGGAAACTGAGGTAAACAGTGTTAGGTGACTTGCCCAGGGTCACACAGCTAGGAAATGTCTGAGACTGGATTTGAACTTAGGAAGATGAGTTTTCCTAAATTCAGTCCTGATGCTCTAACCACTGCACCACCTAGCAGCCTAGTCCAATATCTACTGGTTTCTAAATGTTACTAAGGAATCCACTTCCAGTCCTTAGCCCAGTAAGTGCCTGACATATAGTAAGCACCAAATAGATACTTAATGATTGGTTGATCCTCTTGTGTAAAAGCATCTCTGATAAGAGAAATATCTTAGCAGGATTCACCCTAAGGGTCTATTGAATTATGTTGGGTCTCTAGATCTATTCCCTAGTGGCTGCTGGACCTTGAGAATGTGTGGTGGTGTAGGGTGGGGTGAGAAGCACCTCACATATTTCTAGTTAGCCTATAAATATACCCCACTGGCAAAAATTCATATACCTTCCCTCTATTTTCTCCCCTTTCCAATGAACACAATGCTATAAATTGCCTTTCTTGGTTACTTTTTCTTCAAAGTTGCCCTTGGCGTCCATTTTTACTTGGTCTCATTTACATGAAAATCTTTGGGTGGAAAAGGAGAGATGAGGGGTACACAATGTGATTTCTTTCTCCCCATTCCCATGGGGAGGAGCCCTGAATACCACTGTCCCTCCTCGTTACTGTGTGATTAGCTGTGTACTTCTGGGCAAGTACCTTAACCTCTGTTTGCCACAGTTCTCTCATCTACAAAATGGGGATAATGATAGCACCTGCCTCTTAGGGTAGTTGCTATTGTTTAGTCAATTAATCATGTTTGACTTTTCATGATGACCTCGTTTGTTTTTTTTGGGTGAAGCAATTGGGGTTAAGTGACTTGTCCAGAGTTACACAGTAAGTAAGTATTATATATCTGAGGCCAGTTTTGAACTCAGGTCCTCCTGACTCCAGGGCCGGTGCTCTGTCCACTACACCACCTAGCTGCACCTCATCTGGGTTTTTCTTGGCAAAGATTCTGGAGAGGTTTGCCATTTCCTTCTCTAGTTTTTTTGATAGGTGACAAAACTGAAGCAAACTTGGGTAAGTGACTTGCCCAAGGTCACCCAACTAGGAAGTATCTGAAGCTAGATTTGAATTCAGCTCTTTCTGACTCCACGCTCAGCACCCTACCCACTTTACCACCTAGCTGCTTACTCTCAGGGTCGTAGTAGGGATCAAAAGAAACAATGTATGTGAAGTGCTTTGCAAACTTTAAGGGACTTCTTCAATGTCAGCCATTATTTCTCATTGGTGAGGGGAAAATGTTCAAGCCCAGTAGGGGTTAAGCTGACTAGATGTGAAAGGGAAAGAACATTTTCAGTCATAATTTCTTTTTAAAAATGACCCTAAATCTCAACTGAGGAGATGCTTTCAGAAAATGTATTTACTATTTGAGGAAAATGCATTCATTATTATAGTGAAGAATTTTTTATGGAACACAACAGTTCATTTTGGCAGTTGATTAACAGTGGGCTTCTGCCCCAGAGGAGCTCACTTGATCTTTGTGCTTATTTATATCCTCAAAGTGACATCTCCTTCCCTCATAGCAACAACTTCTATACCTTCTTCTAATTCGACAGCAAAAATTGCTTGCATTCATGTTATTTTCCTCACTCTTATGAAAATATTTCCAATATTTAATAATTTGAGTCAAAATAACTTTATATTTCTTTTTGTAATCAACATATATTTTTGACTGAATTAACTGGGCTTACACAATGGCTTACCAAGCATTGTCCCTTCAGCAGTTCCTATATATACCCCCTTCTTTCTTCTGACACTACTACCACCACCCCTGGTTCAGGCCCTTACTACCTCACACCTCGATTACCGACATGGCCTGACGGTGGGTCTTCCTGCTACAAGTGTCTCTTCACTCCACCCAGTCTTCCACTCAAGCCCTCAAAGTGATCTTTCCAAAGCATAGGTCTGATCATGTAACACCCTCCTGAATGAGCTCTCAATTAACCCCCTAGAAAGTCTTCTGGCATTTAAAGCCCTTCCCATCCTGGCCCTTTCCTACTCTCCCAGCCTTCTTACACTTTATGGACCCTACCCTGTGCCCCGGGATCCAGCTATCCAAGCTTCCTTGGGGTTCCTAGTACATGAAACTCTATTCCTCATCTTCATGCCTTTCCATGCCTGGAACGCCCTCCTGCTACATTGTCACCTTATGACTTCCTTCAATATTCAGCTCAAATCAAAGCTTCCACAGGAATCTTTCCCTAGTGTTAAAATAACTATTAAATTTTTCTTTCTGTAATCAACATATATTTTACCTGAATGAACTGGGCTCACCAACCGATGTGCACTGTGGTCAAACTTTGTCATTTTTATCTTCACATCTCCTGTGTATTCCCTTCTCTCCAAGCTAACCTTCCTGGGAATCACCCCTACTCTGGTGTTTTCTCTCTTAGGTTAGATCCAGTTACAGTGTATATATCTTATACATATATAATTTTTATATAAAATAAAACAAGAGATATAATGTATAAGATATGTAACATATTATATGGTAATATATAAAATATATAATTATATTATTTAGAAACATTTTGTGTATATATTTAAATATTATATATTTTATATGTAATACATAAGAATATAAGATGTATTATATATAAGATATATGATGAGATATATTGTATATAAGATAGATAACATATATAATAGTAATATATAATGTGTCTTATATAATAAGATATAAGATATATAATAAAATAAGATATAGTATACATATTTTATGCAATCATATACAAGATATAGATCTTATATATACTATGTAACATAATTATATCAACATTATATATATTTTATATATTATAGTATATAAAATATTTCATATATACATTTAAATATGTTATATATACTCACATATACATAATATTATATAAAATTATCTTCATGTTGTCTTTCTATTCAAATGTAAACTCCATTTGTCTTTCTTGGTATACCTATATTTATACCTATATTTAGTATATTTTGGTATTCCTGACCATAATATATACTATGCTCAACATGATGTCTGGCACATTGTAAACAATGAATAAATGCTTGTTGATTGATTCCTCCCAATTGCTAGTGCCGTCCTTCCCAAACTATATTATATTTAACTACTTCGTATATATTCTTATTTATTTACTTTATATTTATGCTGTATATACCAACAAGAAGTCCTTCCCAATAAAAGCTGATATCCAGAAATCTCATCGTGCTGTTTCATTTAGCCTTGGATGGTTATCATTCCCAGCTCCCTCAGTCTCCTCTTTCCTCTGAATGGAGGGCAGGAGGGTAGAGCGCTATACTCCACTCAGAGCCTTGCTTTATAGAGGACAGATCCTGGACTTTGCAGCTCACTCTACTTTCCTTTTCATCCCTGCTTGGTCTGAACTCCAAGGAACAAGATGCTGAGTCTCCCCTGGTGTCCCCTTTCCCCTTTTCTAGCTTCCTTTTGTGTGTCATCTTCCCCAATTAGATTGCAAGCTCTTGGAGGGCAGGGATTATCTTTCTTTTTCTTATTTGTATCCCCAGCACTTAGCATAGTATCAGGCTCATAGTAAATGCTTAATGAATGTTTATTGAATTGAATTTTCAGATAGGGGTTGGTCTTAGTTTTGGAGATACCTTCCAGATCTTAGATCATTTGACACGGTGATGCTGTTAAGTCCAGTGCCCTTCCCAAAGCTGTAGGAACAGCAACTAGGAATGCCTTGGCAGGCTTGGACTTGCCTCCATGGAGAAGAATCAGAGTCCCAGAAGTTCAAGTTTTTTTTTTTTCTGCAAATGTCACATATTTATATGGTCACAGGAAGTCACTGACCCAGTCTACTGGCTGGAGTAATCATGCACCTTGGAGAAGCAACTGGGGTGATATGGAAAGGGGCCTGGATTGTAGTGCTGGCTCTGCCACTGACCAGTTGCCACTGCCCTTGGGCAGTGTCCTACGCTTCTCTGGGACTCTGTTTCTTCCTCTGTAAAATTAGATGGCTGGATAATTTTTTTTTTTTTTTAGTAATTCATTTACTCATCCCATTTATGGTAAGGCACTACACTAGTGTCACATGGGGATTCAGTAGCAGATAATGGGAAAGAACTCTTAAGTATTACAAATCTTATGCCAGGCAAGGCCATCCCCTTTCTTAGCAAATGCCTTTGGGCACAAGATCACTAAAACTGAAAGAAAAAAGAGGGTACTTTTCTTTTCGGTGTCCATTTGATTTAGAGAGAGAATGTGGACTGCAAAGTTTCGACTTTTGTTTATACTGAGTTTCATTTCCCAAATCTCATTTCCTAACATGCTGAGAAAAAGCTGTACCTGGAAGAAACTCATGCTCTTTTGTGTCAGTGTTGGTAAGAGAACCAGGTTTGGAGTGAGGAAGAGCTAAATTTAAATCCCATCCTAGACACCAGCTATGTTACCCTGGGCAAGTCTCAGCTTCTATCACCCTCAGTTTCTGCATCTGTAAAATGGGGATAATAATAGCATCTACCTCACAGGGTTTTTGTGAGAAACAGATGAAATAACATGTACAGTGATTTTGCAAACCTGAAAGTGCTATATAAATATTAGATATTATTCACAACCACCATGCCACTGAAACTAGTGACTGAGGTCAGAAGGAATGCCGCACTATCAGACAGAACTTAGATTCCAGTCCCTTTTCTATCATTTATTTGATTATGACCTTGGGTAAGTCATGATTCTGGACCATAGTTGCCACATAATAATAGTAGCTAGTATATATGTATATATATATGTATATATATACATATATACATATATATATAGTGCTTTAAAGTTTGCAAAGCACTTTACAAATATTATCTGATTTGATCCTCACAATAAGGTGGAAGGTAGGTGATTATTCTCCCCATTTTATAGGTGAGAAAATTGAGGCAAACAGAGGTGAGGTGACTTGCCCAGGGTCACATAGCTAGTACACACAACCAATAATATGCTGAAAAGATATAGTAGCACTACATTGTAGCTTCAAACCCATCATTGAGTTATTCTAATAGCCATGAAGGTGGCTAGGCCATCTCCAGTCATCTTGACTTTTGTCCTGCCATAGACTATGATGACTCAGGAAGAGAGAGTGAGGCTGATGACTTTGTGCAACTCTGACTCACTTAACTCCAACTCATGCACCAGTCAAGATATCACCCTATGATGTCACTGGTCCTCTTCAAAAATGAAGGACAAACAACAAAAGCTATTATATATCTGAGGCAGGATTTGAATTCAGGTTTTCTTGACATGAGGTCAAAGGCTGTATCTGCTGTGCCACCTACTTGCCATACCTGTAAGATGGGCATGATAAACCTTACCTGCCTAGTGGTAGGGAGCCAGACCAGATGATCTCTCGAGGTCCCTTCTAACTTTAACATCTATGCTTACAACTACTAGCTGTTGTAGTCCTTTTTTCTCCAAGAGGTCCATGACATCAGGAAGGTGATGCCATGATTTGCAAGTGAATTGGATTTAAGTGAGGGAGGGCTGTGCAAAGTCACCAGCCTCACTTCCTCCTCCAGAACCATCCAGGTCCAGTGGCGAGATATAGATCAGGAAGACTGGAGATGGCACAGGATGCAGTGGGAGACCTTGGTCTTTTTAAGTTAAGTACTTTCCCAGGACTCAGTTTGACTGAGGCAATGCCCTTTTAGTAAGAAGTTAGGGGGAGGGGAAGGAAGAGAATTCAAGACATGTAGACCAAAAGGCTTCCCAACCCCCCTGCATCCCCAGAGTGTTTGTAGTGTATCTCCGCCTTATGTAGAAGGAGAGAATCTTATCTAGTAGTACTTTGAGGTTGGTTGGAATTGGTAGGAATTGTTATTTTACAGAAAAAAAGGAAGCTGAATTAACAGAGAGGTCAAGATACCTGGTAGAGTATCCACAGGGTACTGGTGGCAAACCAAGAGTTGAAAGAACATACAACCCAAGTCAATGTCTGAGCTTACTCTTACCCTTAAAGTGACATCTCTTTCTTTGCCACACCTAGACACTTCCATATCTTCCTTTAATTCATTTACCTTATTTCTAATGCTTATGAACTTTGGTAAAACAAACAAACAAACAAACAAATAAATAAATAACTGTTAAAACTTTGATGGATTGGGCATCATGATTCCTGGGTTGAAATTCTAATGAGAGAAATGATTATTAATAACCAATACTTTGGGGAGATTCAGATCCACCCCCAACCTTCCCTCACCTTCCAAAGTCCTGACTTTAAGTTCAGTTTTGTTTCTTTTAAGGACATTGCTGATAATGAGATTGCATTAACTCTCCACGTCTAATCTAAAGCGGGGAAGCCCACTGTGTTCTACTCAAGCTTGGGTGGAGACAGATCTTTTTGTCTAAAGAGCCCAAGACTGGAGGTGATCTGAGTAGAGATAAATTTCTCTGTCTTAGGGTGCCATAATATCACTAGCAGCTCCTCATTGCTTCAAAGGATATGTAAACTGTGAGCCCGCTGCCATGATTGTCTTTGGTCTAAGAGAGATGGCAAAATGATCATTCTTTTATTAATAACCAGCTGGCCTTATTAATAAAGTGATTAAATTACCCAGAAACTATGTCTCTTGAACCTTTTTAATCATCACACTGACTGCCCCTAAACAACCATTGTAGTCTTCAGCACCTCAGCTGACTCCTCTGGGCCTCCCTTTCCTTATCTGTGAAATGGGAGGACTGAATTAAATTGAGGGAAGGGACTCTAAGGTCCCTTCCAGCTCTAAATTTATGATCTTATGATCTCTTGTATGTTGACTGAATTCTTTAGTTTTCGGTCAGCCTATGTCACAAAGAATATATCTTGATTTTGGCTAACCCCATTAAAAACAAGTACTTTCCTTTATTTTTTAAAAAGCTAATGGAAGTCATAGGAAGCCTCAGGAAATGAATCCAGTTCCTATTCAAGCCGATAAGGATATATTTCTCCCTTTTAGACAGCTAGGTACCCACCTTCTGCCAGCGGGGGATGTGCTTGGAGTGCAGTTCCAAAAGTAGGGAATGAATTTGTGCTGATCCATGGTCAAATTTTAGAGGGGGCACTGGCAAGATGGGATGATGAAGAGACCTGAAGCCAAGTTACATGAGTATTTGCAGATGGAACTGGGGAAATTTAGCCTGGAGAAGAAAAGACTTTGGAAGGACATATTCATTGCCTTCAACATTGTGGTCTCATTTACATGATGAGCTGACTGTCTGTGCTACCAGATACTTGAACCCTGATCCATTAGAATGTAAGCTTCCTGAGGGCTGGGATTATTTTGTTCTTTTTATTGCACCTAACAAAATGCCTGGTACCTTAACAAATTTATTGATTGCTTTACCCGGAGCTGATGTTACCTCATACACTATTACATCCCTGAATGGCTTCTAACTAATATTTCCTTTAATTTTCAAAAGTCATCCATGGATAGCCATACTATGTAAGTCAAGAGGCTAAACATACACAACCAGAATCCTGTGTTGTAATAAAATAAAACTTAATCTAATACTTATTTAATTATCTGCATAATAGTGATTTGAGCTTCCTGGTAACAAGGCTCCTAGAATCACAGATCTGGGACTGGAAGGCTCATCAGAGGTTATCTAGTATTCATTTTACAGATAAGGAAACTGGAACTCAGGGAAATTAAATAACTTGTCCAAGGACACATAGATAGTGAGGTTCGGAATTGGGATTCATATCCAGATCCCCGGAGCCAGTGTTCTTTCCACTGTAGCATGCCCATAATCTTCTAATATGCCCTCACTTTTATTGGAATAATACAGGGCATTCATATAACTCTTTAATATTTTCAAAGTGCTTTACAAATATCTCATATCAGGGGCAGGTAGGTGGCACAGTGGATAGAGCACTGGGCCTGGAGTCAGGAGGACCTGAGTTCAAATCCAGCCTCACTCACTTGACACTTACTAGCTGTGTGACCCTGGGCAAGTCACTTAACCCCAATTGCCTCACCAAAAAACAAACAAAGAAAACCCAACCAAAAACAAAATATCTCATATCATCTCTATCTTACAGATAAGGAAACAGGCTGAGAGAGGTGAAATGACTGGGTCCCACAGGGAGCAAATTTCTGAGTCTAGATTTGAATTCAGGTACTCTTCACCCCATGTCCAGCTTTCTATACTCTGCACCACTTTTAACCACCTTGTCTTGGTGTCTGCTCATTTCCTATGGAATGAAGTATTTAGTTTATCTTGACATTTCACTATCTATTCTCCAAAACCAGGACTGGTCACACGAAGTCCATTTAACAAATGTTGGTTGAATTGTTGAAAAGAGTAAGTCAAATGGAGAGGAAAAAAAAAAGTATTACCTTTACCTGGTCAAATAAAACCTTTCTGGGATTAGTTGAGGAATTGGGGAGGAAGCCATAGAGAGTTAAAGCCTCCAGTCACTTCCTCTAGGGTATATCACTCAACCATGGCTCCTCACTACCAGCCTGCCTACTACCAGATCTGGTCTTAGGGTGGGTGCTACTTAAAGTCATAAAACCCAGCATCTGCTGGGTCTCAGCATTTGCTCAGTCCCATTTTCTGGGGCAGTTCCTAAAGGTGGGCAAACTTGTTGGATATGAGTTCCCCTTGCCCAGTCTTCTAGGAAGAGGGGGAAATTAGTCATTGGAGAATCATAGATTTAGAGCTGGAAGGGACTTGAGAGGTCATCTAGTCCAATGGAAAGGTAGATAGCTAGGTGATGCAGTGGATAGAGTGCCAAGACTCCTCTTCCTGAGTTCAAATCTGGCCTTGGATATTTACTACCTGTGTGATTTTAAATCACTTAACCCTGTTTGTCTCATTTTCTTCATCTGTAAAATGAGCTAGAGAAGGAAATGGCAAACTACTCCATTATCTTCACCAAGAAAACCCCAGTGGGGTCACTGAAATGACTGAACAACAACAACAAAAAATCAAATAGAAACCAGACCTTACATAAGGATCTCTGCAGCCAAATATTGATGTAGAAAACCACATATTAACATTATCTATATTCTATTGTATTTTGATTTATTGTTGTCGTTAAGTATTTCCCAATTGTATTTTAATCTGGTTTGGGCTTCACTCCAGACTAGATTCTAGTCCAATCACCTCCTTTTAAGTATAAGGAACTGAGGTCCTGAAAAGTTAACCCAATGTCACACTGGAAATAAGTAATAGAGCCAAGATTCAAAGTCAGGCCTTCTGACTACAAATCTAACATGCTTCCCCCTGCTCCAGGCTGCTTCTCTACTGGAAGTTGAATGGGGACATCAGACACCTAAGGTAGAATGTTTGTAAAAATTTAGACCTGGTAGGGATTTGAGAGACCAACACATAGGTCCCCAAAGTGAGTGATACTGCCCCCTAGGGGGTGCTGGAACAATTCAGTAGGGCAGTAGTGGCCTCATGTGCAATTGAGGAGTGTTGAATAAAATTAAGGGGGAGGTGGAAGCAAAAGGAAAGAAGAGAAGAAAATTTTGAAAAATCGTTCTTACATGTTTCATCTGTCGTGGAACACATCTGTTGTGGAGTTGAAGTTGTAGTGATTACATTATTTTCCAAATAAACACATAAAATGCAAGTTATAGCCAATCAGTGGTCAAGTTCACCGACGGGTCTTAACAAGCAAGTGTTGGCAGGCAGTCATGTAGCGAATTGTTGGGAAGTCCAGCATGCATGGGCAGAAATATGTGCATGTAATGACTTGTTTACTATATGGTTATATGATACAATATTGCATCATCAAAATTTCAATGCAGGAAAAAACCCACAAATTTACAATAAATTATTAAATTTAAGGTGTGTCATTTAAAAATATTTTATATTTTTTTGAAATGGCAAATTTCAAAAAAACCATTAAAAACTGTAGATTTCCAGGGGGGCACTGAGTAATTTTTTTTTTTAAAGATAGCATTAGGCCAAATAAGTTTGGGAACCTCTGGTTTAGTCCAATCCCCTTATTTTACAGATGGTAAAACTGAGCACCAGAAGAGATAAGAAGTAATCCACCTTAGGTCACAGGCTAAATGGTGGAATAGGGACTTGAACTCAGGTTCTCTAGGTTAGTATTCTTGCCTAGGACACCTTGATGTCTTTCAAGACGGTATAACAGGCAAACTAAACTCCTTAAGGGCAAGGAGTACTTGACTTTTGTCTTTGTAAAAGACCTAAGCACACAGTCTGGCCAATAGTGCCTGGTGATTGGTTATTCAATTGATTAAATTAAGTGAGTGCAAATCAACTACCCACAGAGGAAATACATTTATATTTTAATTAAGACTTTTTGGAACTAAGGATTTAACCAAAAGGCGATGTGGCAGGCCAATGGGAGAAGAGAAAAACAACCCTGTAGGCAGCCATCTACTCCACTTCTGGTTAGGGCCCATCTATAATTGGCGGTCTTTCCTGACTGTCCAACTAAAGGCAAATTCCTGTTCTCCTAAACTTTCCTCTTCCCTGCCCTGCGTCCCCAGCCCAGATCCTTTGCAGCTCAATGGGGGCCCTGTGCCCAGAGTCACTGTGTGCCCAGGTGAACTGGAATGAAAGTTTGGATGATATTGGAGACTCACCCCAGGGCCCTTATATTTAATTCAGTTTATTCTTAATTAATGGAATCTTAGAGGTGTTATTAGAGAAAATAAATCAAAAATCGTCTCCCCCTCCCAGCAGAAAAAAATACCCCATTAAAAAAAATGGAAAAGGATGAAGCAAAAAACTACTTGATTCCTCCCCACCCCCAACCAACCAACTGCTTCTGACCCCAATTCTATTCCGAGCTATGATAATTTGCCAGTTTGTCATTCCCCAACTTGGCATATCAAGTCGCATCAGGTTTGAGTTTGTTGGCGGCACAATGAAGTTTATGTTGTCACAGAAATTAGCTTTGATGGACAGGGGGATGGCAAGGGGATTGGGGGGAGGCAGGCCACACTGTTGGCATGGTAGAAGCCTTCAGATTCCTGCAGCCCTCTCCAAGAAAAATCAAAGTTGGAGCTTTGCAGCAGCAAACCAACGCAAGGAGAAACTTTGAACAGTTCAGGGGTTAGGCTTGAGAGTGAAGCCTCTGTACCCCAGTTGCACCCCTCCAGCCTTCCTCCTTCACTCCAAACCTCCCTCCTGCCACTCACCAGAGTCCCAAGCGCCTTCCTTGTGACTGAGGCAGGGAGGACAGGCTGGGAGTGAAGTGAAGTTGCTGGGCTCTCAAGCTGGTGGTTAGCTTTCAGAGGCTCTTGGCTGCCTGACAATGTGGGATAATAATTCAATACTTCTTACTGAAATGCTTGACCTTATTGTTAGTTTTTGTGACAAGGGGAATTTAAAGGAGCTTCAAGAATGCTCGGGAGTGTGGCTGAGAAAGACCAGTGTGTGCCAGCAAGCAGGGAACAGTTTCTTTTTCTGACATCTATAAAATTTAGGTGAAAACAGGTCAACATTGATCTTGGCAAATGGGAAAGCCAGTTCTATTGTTAGTAAGTGAACTTCAGATATAAATGTGACTCGAATTCAACCAAATCCACATCCAGTTCTGGAGTATTTTCTGTTAGGAAAAAAAAAAGAAAGAAAAGAAAAAAGCTATTCATTAGGTTGCACAGTTGAAATCTGCTTTGGCCAAGTAAGTGGATCATTTTGGAAGGAACAAATCTACTTGTTGAAGCAAGAAACATTACAGTGGAAAAAAAATCCTTGGATTTGGAGTTGGTAGACCTGGATTTGAGTTCTACCTCTGCCACTTAGTAGCAGGGTGACAATTAACCTTTCTCTGTGTTTTCTCATCTGTAAAATGGGGAAAATAGTGTTTGCACAAACAACTTCATGGACTTGTTCTGAAGAAAATACTTTGCAGGCTATAAAATGCTATCGAAATGTAAGAAAAGATTATTGAGTTGTTAGGGAGTTCACATTCACAGAGAGGTGAAATATCCTGAGACTTCCAGCATCACAGAGTCTTAGAGTTGGAAGGGTGTCTACAGAGGCTACTTAATCAAATCTGTACCTGTGGAGCAGTGGAAATAGCACTAATTTAGGAGAGTTGTATTCAAATTACACCTCAGACTTTACTAACAGTGTGACTTAATCTCTGTAAAATGGGGGAGTTAAACTACATGGCTTTTGAGGTACTTTTTAGACCTATGAACTGTCTATCCCCAACAAATGGTTATCCAGTCTTCAGTTGAAGATCTCTAGTGAGAAAAAACTCATTACCTCTCAGGTAGCTTATTCTACTTTTGGACATCTTTGATGAATTGGTAGGGAGTTTCTTCTTATCAAACCGAAATCTACTTCTCTGTAACTTCCTCTCATGGTTTCTAGTTCTTCCCTCTGAGGTCAAGCAAATCAAGTCTGCTCTCTATTCTTCATGACAATCCTACACTTGCTTCAAAACAACCCCAAATTTTTTCTTCTTCAATGGAACTAGAATTCCTTCAACTGATTTTTATATAGCATGTCCCCAAGGCGTGCAAATAAATCATCCTGATTGGTCTTCTATGGACATCATCCAGGTTATCATGTTCTTCCTAAAATGTAGTACTCACAGCTTATTGATGACTAAAATGGTGTTGAGATATGGTCAGACCAGGGCAGAGTTCAGTAGGACTGTTTCCTTGCTAGTTCTGGGCACTATGACTCTTTGAATGCGCCCTAAGATCAGCATGACTCATGCTGAGATTTCAGCTCAATGGAACTCTGAAAGGTTTTTCAGATGAATTCTCTTCTAATCATGTACCTGTTAAATTGATTTTTTGAGCACTCTGTTAAGACTTTACATTTATCCATATTAATGTTCAGCTTATTAGCTAGGACTCAGTGTTCTAGCCTATAGAGAATATTTTGGGATTCTGACTTAGTACATATTCATATCTCTACCAACTTTGTGCCTACTGAAAATTTGATATGTTACTTAGGACTTTATTATTCAAGTTGTAAATAAAAGTGATAAATAGCACGGGGTTAAGAAATCAGTGATTACTATTTGGGATAGGTCATTCAGCCAATTCTTAACCCATCTAACTGTGCTATTGATGCAGTTTAGGGGTTCAGGGATCCTGGGACCCCAAAATCACAACACGTGGGTCCTGCTCAAAAGAATTCAACCCAAGCCTTCTTCCAGCCAAAGACAAGGCTTATTAGAACATTGTCATATTGGGCAGACTTCCAAGGAGTCTGAACATGAGCAAGCAGCGGCTAGATTTTAGGAATCTGAGCAGTGGCTAGATTATAAGAATCTAAGCATCTCAATGGAGACAAGGTGGACCCCACATACAGAAAGACTGTGGGAGGGATCCAGGAGTGGATCTGAATGGGAGTGGCCAGCAAGCTGGGATGATCAGAACCTCTGGGACCTGGACAATGGAACCCAGCCAGGGTCAAGTGTGGGAAATGGCCAGGGGCCATAAGCAGGCAAGACAATAGAGGGGAGATTGGGGCAGCCCAATGGGACTACAGCCTCAGGGGAACCCCAAGAGATTTGGCCATGTGGGAAAGTCCAGGGCTTTTCCTCTCTGGGGTCCAGATCCCAACCCCATCACTATCATCTTGCCCACGTCTCCATCTTTTTGTTGACAAATACTTGGCTCAAGGTGATTTTTTTTTCTATCATTCCTCTTATCCTCCCATCTAGTAATCCTGTCAAAAGAGGAAAAGAGGTTGGTTTGGCATGATCTGTTAATAATGAAGCCCTGCTGGTATCATTTCCTTTCTTAGTTACTATTCACTAATGATCTTTTTTTTTTGATAACAAATTCTAGAATTTTACCTGGAACCAAAGCCAAGATCCCTGGTATGTAGTTTGTTGACTAAATTTTATTTATTTTTTTCTTTTTTTTTTTGAATGCTGGGAAACTCATCCTTCTCTAGTCCTGGGACATCTCTCTTCTTTTCCCCAGGCTTTCAGAGATACCTGACAGAAGCTCAATGATCATGTTTATAAGTCCTTTCATTCCTCAGGGGTGTAGTTTGTCTGGATCTGGCAGTCTGAGCTCGCCAAGGACAACTTTGTGTTCTCTTATTATCTTCTTACTTATTTTGGGCAACTCCTCTACTAGATATTTTAAAATCCATACTCTTCATCCAAATATCATTCTCCTTTGCGAAAAAATAAAAAAGTTAGTAGTTCTGCTTTCCATCATCCATTATTATTGTCTCCCTCCACACCCATCTACTCCTCGGCAGTGTTCTCTTCTCATTTTGGTCATCCTCTTTTCTCCACAAAGCTTTCCAAAAATCCATTTTAGTTGTCCTAAGCAGTCCTTACAACCCTTCACTCTTCTATCCTTATGGGATTGTTTTTTCTTTTTTATTCAGTTTCTGTTTCCTGACCTTGCTTCTATGATAACCTTTTTTAAAATTAAAATTGGTCTATGAGTTCTCTGTGTATCCATATCACATTTATCTCTCTAGACAACTCCCCATTGGAATTTTTTTTTCTCTTTTTGTTAGAATTTCGGAGAACTCTTTATTTCTAGAGAACTACCTGTTCCTCTTTGTCTGAAGCTCTCTGTAGAATTTTAGGTTGTGGGGTCCTACGTATACCATTATAATCTGCTATTCCAAGATGTAGGATATATATCAGACCAAGCTTAAGTGTTATTCTCCTCTGTCACAATTTCTTTCTTTCTTTCTTCTTTTTTTTTCCCCATGGGGCAATGGGGGTTAAATGACTTGCCCAGGGTCACACAGCTAGTAAGTGTCAAGTGTCTGAGGTCAAATTTGAACTCAGGTCCTCCTGACTCCAAGGCCAGAGCTTTATCCATTGCGCCACCTAGCTGCCCTCTCTGTCATAAATCCTAAGATGGAATAATCACTTTCCCCCAAGACTCTCATCATTGGTACCTGTATCTTGAGTTCTCCTCCCAGCTGGTGAGAATCAGATCTAGTATTCTTTATCATTTCCTCTACTTTTTGAAGGATGAAATTATTAAAGGAAGGGAATAAGCATTTATATAACAGTGTAAAGCACTCTGCTATTTGTTTTTTATAAATATTATTTCATTTGATCCTCACAACAACCTTGTTATTATTATCTCCATTTTGTATCTGTGAAAACTGGGGTTAAATGACTTGCCCCGGATCACATAGCTGGTAAGGGTCTGAGGCTGGATGTGAACTCAGGTCTTCCTGATGCCAGGCCTAGTGCTTTATCCACTGTGCCCCCCAAGCTGGCTCAAAGGCAAGTCAACTAAAAAAACCAAACCAAAAGAAAACAGTTATCATTATGCAACTAGGTAGCATAGTGTATAGCGTGCTTGGACTTGGAATCAGAAAGACCTGGATTTGAATCCTGCCTCAGACCCTTACTAGCTGTGTGACCCTGGGTAAGTCACTTAATGACTCAACCTCAATTTCCTCGTCTATAAAATTAGGGAATTGGACTTGATGACTACTAAGGTATTTTCTAGCCCTGCACCTTTGATCCTACAAGATCAGGATTTCCTTGCAATTTCTCAGTATTTTCCGACCCCTTTCCTTCCTGACCCCTGCCCAATATACTTGGAAGGTATGTTATCTGAATTTGTGTGGGTAGGCAGTCAGTCCAGATCACCGCCAGACAGCCTCCACAAAGTTAGTGATTGATGAGATGAGGGAAGGCAGTTTGAGCTTAGCTAGATCTAGGGTAAACCCTCCCCAGGATCATAACTGCATGCTGTCTTCTCCAATATAAATCATCCCATCCGATAATCATTTTCAAATGGCAAACAATAATAAAAACTTTCCTTTATTTTGTGTCCAAGTGTCAGCTTATCTACAAAGGCTATGGATGTGTGAGGGTGTGTTTTTTATTTAAAAAAAAAAAAGAAATAAGGAAAAAAGAGGTTGGGGAGCATGGGTCTTCTAAAGTAAAACTAAAGGGCCCCCAGGTCACTTTTTCAACTCTCTGGGAGTCAAGGCTGCAGAGAGAATCAGAGACACAGGCTATAGAAACTAGCTAGGTGTCTGAGGAAATCTGTGCTGCTGTTCAGGGAGGAACCCTTACAGGGGTCTGGATCATCTCTCATGATCATAAGCGAGAAGGAATATGTTCACAGCTCAGATCACGGTTCCTGATTATGTGTGATAATTCTCCCCCTCCCCAACTCGAGTTAAAAAGGCCTCTATTTGGAACCCTAAAGAAAGCTTCTATATCATGGGATCATGGGGAGGGGGGTTGAGGTGCTGGCAAATGCTTAACAACAGGTTCTCTGGAAAAATATTCAGGATACACATTTAAGTTTAATCTGAATGAATAACATTTTCTTCATCACTTTCTTAAGTCTAGATGATCAATAAAACAATAAATCAAGCCCTCATTTCTTGTGTTTGCTGATTCCAAGGTGTAATTGCACACACTGAAAATTTAACAATCGACTCTCATGAGCTATTGTGAAATGGCTCCAGCCTACTCCTGTATTATAGCATTATAGATTTAAGCTGGAAGGAATCCCAGAGGCTTTATAGTACAGCCTATATTTTTCAGATTGGTAATTTGAGGCCCAGAGATATTAAGTGCCTTAGCATGTAATACTGTATGTTAGCATTAAATCATAGCATCATAGCTGGGTTGCTTTTGGTGACAGCTAGAAGGGGAGGATTAATTGCTACAGGCTAGTGATGGCATAAAAGGCTTCCCAGAAGAGATGACCCTTCCAAAAGTTCTTGAAAGGTGGGGTAGAATTCACATGGATAGAGAGGAACAGAGCAGCCATTCAAGGCTGAGGAAGTAGCTTGGGCAAAGACACGAAGGTAGGAGTACTTGAGTGTAGGGGCAGTACAGAAGAACAAGAAGGCAACGAGGTCCTCAATGTGGAAGACGTTGAATGCCAGGGGAAGGAGCCTGATGTTTTGTCACAAGCTTTTCCATTGCCCTCTTCATTCCACTTCTTTAGCTTCTTAAGGTGTTTTCCTTTCTTGTCCAAATTTTTTGACCAATCCAGATTCTGGTAGCTGTTTTTTTTATTGATCTCCAGGAAATTCTCCCTTCTTCCTCAATGAGCTTAGTATCTGACTCACAACCTTTTTCCACACCTCAGTTCCTGACCTTATACTGTGGGACTTCAACATATATCCCTTTCTTTTTCTATCTCTATGGGCTTGGTCAGACATTGAAGATGCCAAGGTCATCCACTGCATACTGGGCCATCACCAATCTTCTTGACTTTTCTCTTGACATTGGACTTTGAAGACTCTGGAAGAGATAGTGAAGCTGATTACTTTATGTAACTCTGCCTCACTTAAATCCAATTCATGCACAAGTCAAGACATTACCCAGGATGTCATTGATCCTCTTCCCAAACTAAGGATGAACAACATCTTTGCCTCTTTCTCTACCTCTATCTCTACCATTATCTCTATCCCTATCTCTATTGCCTGTTGATGTCTATGTCTATATCTATAGATGTCAATATCTATATCTATGTTGATGTAATGTTTCTATGTCAATACTGATGTCTATGTCTGTGTCAATGTCTTTATATATATCTACGTCTTCATCCAGGTTGATGTCTAGATATATGTCTATCTCAACAGTGATGTCTATGTGTATCTTGATGTCTGCATCTATGTCTACATCTATATAACTGCATCTACATCTCTGTATATGTCTATGCCATATATCTCTATTTATATATCTTTTTCTATATCTATATATTTATATCTGTATCTGTCTGTATCTGTCATATTTGTATTTGTGTGTATCTATATGTCTCTCTCACACACACATAGATGTGTATATCTATATATATATGTACACATATACATATATGTATACACGTGCTTCCTCAAGTACCCCCCACTTTCCAGTTCCTCAATCTACTTGATTTCCTATTCTTCCTGTCTACCTAATCTATACTCAAAGATAGTCATACCCTTTACTCTTGCCATCAACCACCACTATCCTACTTCAATGTTAATGATCTCTAAAATTCCTTTCATAGTCTTTTATCATTCCATCTTTCATTACACCTTATGACCCCTATTCTTCATTTTTCACTATGGCTTCCATTTCCTCAGTTCTTTCATAGTTTATTACACTTGCACTGGCTACACTCTCTTCCCTTCCCCAACTTGACTGCTTGGTTAACCAATTTAACTTAACACTGTCCTCTACTCTTAAATCTCTCTTTGCCGCTTGGTCCTATTACTGACTACTCCTTGCCAAACCCCAGCCTTATATCACTTTCACCATCTGCCTCCTTTGCTCTTATTCAGCTGCTGGATGAAGCTAGAGGAAAATCACAAACCTGGGCACACTACAGATTTATGTTTCATAATCTCAACTGGGTCTTCTTTACAGCAAGGCAATCATTTTAAAACCCCCTAAGGGATTTGTTTTCCCAGTGATTATTCCAACACCTGTAGTTCCTTTTAAAGTTTCTTATTTCACTCCTCTGCCTACCTGCTCAGCTGAAGACCTCACCTCTTATTTTGCTGAAAAAAATTGAAACTTTTCTCCACTTTTCCTCTTCTCACATTACTTAGACATCTTTCCCCACTATATCCTTCTTCACTATCATCTTTGATGAAAACAGAGCCCTCCTTGCCAAGAAAATCTCCTCCTCATGAGTAATGAATCCTTGAACCCATTCCCTTCTGTTTTCTTCAGCAGTTTTCTCCCTCTATCATTCCTACTCTGTAATATTCGGTGTTTACCTGTCTACTGGCTCCTACCTCGCTGCCCTCAATTTCGCCCTTGTTTCCCCAAAAATAAAAAAAAGACAAACAAACTAGTCCTCACTTGATCTGACCATTCCTGTCAGTTTATCATCTGATCCCTCCTTACCCCTTTTTAGCTAAACTCTTCGAGCAAATCATTTATACTATGTACTTCCATTTCCTATTCTCTCATTTGATTCTATTTGTGTCAGAGAGAAGTAAGCAATTAGGTCCTGAATGTGGAAGACGTTGAACGCCAGGCTAAGGAGTCTGAAGGAGTCTAAGGAGTCACAAGCTTTTCTGTTGTCCTCTTCATCTCAACTCTTCAGCTCCTCTAGGTGTTTTCCTCCTTTCTTCAAATTCATTCCTACTCCCTCGTCTAATCTGGCTGCTAACATCATATTCTACTTAAACTATTCAGTCTGAAGTTACTAGTAATCTCTTAACTGCCAAATCCATTTTCCTATTCTCAATCCCCATCCTTTTTGACCTCTCTGCAGCCTTTAATACCATTGATCACTATCTCTTCCTGGATACTCTTTCCACTCTAGATTTTCATTACACTGTTCTCCTTTAACCTGTCAGACCACTCCTCAGTCTTCTTTGCTGGATTTGAGTCAAGGCACAACTCTTAACTTTGGGGTTCACCCAAGGCTCTGTCTTAGGTCTTCTTCTCTTCTTCTTCTGTATTCTCTCATTGGTGAGTACTTTTAACAGCTCTCATAGGTTCAACCATCATCTCTATGCAAATGATTCACACATCTATCTATCCAGCCCTAACCTCTCTCTCTTTTTAATCTTATTTATTTACTTCTAACCTCTCTCTTAAGAGAGGTCTTGCATCACCACTGCCTTTTGGACATCTTGAATCAGATGTCTGTAAGCAACTCAAACTCAACATGTTTAAAGCAGGACTCATCGTTCCCCCCTCCCCCCAAACCCTTCCCTCTTCCCAAATTTCTTATTGCTATTGAAGGGGTGAACCTCCTCTAAGTCACCCAGATTTAAGACCTTTGTGTCATCCTTTATTCCTCATGCACACTCACCCTACATTTTCAATCTCTTGGCAAATCTTGTCATCACTACCTTCCCAATATCTCTTGTATACATTTCCTTCTCTTTAGTCACACATTCACCACCATAGCACAGGCCTTCCTTATCTCTCACCTGAACCATTGCAATTGTTTTTGAGTTGGTCTCCCTGTCTCAAATCATCCCTTGACCTTCCTCCAATTGGTCCTATAGTCAGCCAATAAAGTGATTTTCCTAAAGCTTAGATCCGACAATGTCATCCCCCTACATGATAAATTACAGTAATTCCTTCCTCCATTTGGTATTTATGTCTCTTCACAACTTGGTCCTTTCTTACCTTTCCAGTCTTCTTAAATGCTCTCTATAATTTCGTTATACTGAACCTATATCAGATTGCTTACTGTCTCAGGGAGTGGGGAGGGGGAAAGGGAGGGAGGGATAGAATTTGGAACTCAAAACTTTTAAAAAATGTTAAAAATTGTTTTAACATGTAATTGGGGAAAATATTATTTTTAAAATGTATAATATGAACTACATAGAATGACAAAGGAAAAAAATGAGTTATACTGGCCTTTTTTTTTTTTTTTTGGTGATACAGTTGGGGTTAACTGACTTGCCCAGAGTCACACAGCTAGTGAGTGTTATGTGTCTAAGGCTGAATTTGAACTCAGATCCTCCTGACTCCAGGGCCAGTGCTCTTATACTGACCTTTTTGCTGTTCTTTATACATGATATTCCATTTCCTGACTCCATGCTGTTGCATGGCTGGTTCCCATGCCTGGCATGTTGTCCCACTTTAATTATTTAAATGTCTCTCTCATTATAGTGTGAGCTCCTTGGGGACAGGAGAAATATTTGTCTTCCTTTGCATATCCAGGGCTTGTAGAATGCCTAAACATAGCTGGCCCTTAAAAAATGCATGTTAACTGACTTCTTCCTTCCCTTCTTTAAACTGCCTCTACAATGCAGCCAAATGTTAGAATATAGGGAAGATAAGGGCTTGTCATTCTGCACTTCTCCTCAGTGAGACTAGCCAGTGGTTTATATGGGATGCCCCGAGGGCATTTTGTGAGACTTCTAAGGTGACCATTTGCTAATCTGATAAACTAATTCCTGATTAATGTGCCAAAAAGAGAGGCCTGGAGGGAAAGCTTATCCTTTCCCCTCCAAATATTTCAATAATAACAGCCGTCATTTGTGTAACTGCTTAACAACCGTGTGGTATATAAAAAGCACTATTATAGACATCATCTTAATGAATATTCACAACAATTCTGGAAGATAGGTAGTATTAAGTATTTTTAATCCCCATTTTACAGATGAGGAAATTTAGGCTGAGACAGACACATCGGTAAGTATTGGAGCTAAGATTCCAATGCAGGCCTTCTCAATCAATCGGTAAACATTTATGGAGCATTGGCTATGTGCCAGGCACGCTGCTAAGTGCTAAGGATACAAAAAGAGGCAAAAGACAGCCCCTATTTTCAAGGAGCTTACAATCTGATAAGGGAGACAACTTGCAAATAAATATATACAAAGCAAGCTATGGATAGGATAAATAGGAGATAATTAACAGGAGTGAGGTACTAGGATTAAGGAAGCTTGGGGAAAGCTCCCTGATGAAGCTGGGATTTAAAGGAAGCCAGGTAGGTTGATAGTCAGAGGAGGAATATTTTAGGGATGGGGGACAAATGTCAGGAGTAGAGATATGGAGTGTCTTGTTGGTGGAACTAAGAAGCCGTTGTCACTGGGGTGCACACTGGGTAGTAAGTTTTAGAAGACTAGAAAGGCACAGGGCCTGTGTGCATGTGAAGGGCTCTGAATGCCAACTAGAACACTTTATAGTTGATCCTAGAGGCGATGGGGAACCATTGGAGTACACTGAGTAGGGGGAAGTATGACCTGATCAGAGCTACGCTTTAGGAAAATCATTTTAGTGGCTAAATGGAAGATGGGTTAGAGTGGAGAGAAACTCCATGACTCTTCCTTTGGGAAGAGGTATCGGCCCTCCCAACCAGGGTCTGGCTTAGCACCTGTCTTCTTATAGTGTCCCTTCTGGGGATAACATCTCTGGTTTTTTGTTTTGTCTTGTTTTATTTATTTGTGTTTTTAGAGAAAACCTGAGGTGATACTCCCAGGGTTATAATTTGAGGTCAAGTTAAGAGGAGAGGTTGAGACCATGGTCAACCTGTAAAAGGTATCTGAGGGTAGAGGAGGCCCCTCAAATCATTTCATATTAGCAGTTTGTCTCACTACCTGCGTAGATATAGACTAGTGGTTCCCAATGTTCTTTTGTTTGGCAAACTTTTTAACGATGACAAAAAATAGTGTTGTAAATCCCTAGAGTAACTTAATATACTGCTCGTAATATTCGTCAATTATTCCCTGCTTAAGACACCATTGAAGAATTTTTAGCATGAACCTTAGAGCATCAAAATGATGAGGATTCAGGAGGGGTTCAGGAACCACTGAATGATAAAGGGATATGCCTCAAAGAATGGAATGGAAGCCTTGGTTCTTTTTCTTGAAAGCCCTTGGAATTCCAAGGCCTAGGGCTACATTGACAGCTATAAAATGTGGCATAAATTGCACCCGGGTCTTTGCAAGTTACACTCATTCAAGGCTCTTATTGCTGAAGCCAGGGAGTCACATGGGGGGAAGCATTTGTACTTTAATAGGTCATTCTGATTTGAAACAACTCATCTGACTCATTCCTTCTGTGATGCTGTCAGGGTTTGAGGCATGATTGAGGCTGGGCTTTCTCGAGAATCATCATCTTCATTGTCATTCATTTTCACATTTTATTAAGTTCAGGTTGAAATCATCCTTGGACTAGTCTCTATCCTGATATTATTCTTTTACTATATACTGTTCTACTGATTATTGGGCAGGTGGAGAAATGATTGCTTTTTGTATTTTGAATAAAAATATTCAGATGTAAATTTATCTTCTCTAGGCTCATTGAAAACATCTTCTGGACAGCTCAAGTAAGACAGCATGATGGGGTTAATAATAATAATAATAATAACAATAATTATAATGTTGTTCAGTCATTTCAGTCCTGTCTGACTCTTTGTGACCCCATATGGGATTTTCTTGGTAGAGATACTGGAGTGGTTTGCCATTTCCTTCTCTAGCTCATTTTACACATGAGGAAACTGAGGCAAATAGGGTTCAGGGTTCTGCAAGCTAGTAAATGTCTGAGGATGGATTTGAACTCAAGTCTTCCTGACTTCAGGGCTGGCACTCTATCTGCTGTGCCACTTAGCTGCCCCATTTTATATTAGTATTGTATTATCTTAGGATATTGATATTTGTATTGCTAATATCATAGAGTGGTAACTTTCCTGAGTTATTACTCTTTTCACTTGCTAAATAAGGAGTAAAATATTTTATCTCCCTCATAGGACAGATGGAAGTTACTATCTGCCTCCAGAGAAAGAACTGATACTGTTTGAATGTAGACTGAAGCAGGCTGTTTTTCCACTCTCCTTCTTTCATTCTTTTTCCTTTGAGTCTTCTTATATAAAATGACTAATATGGAAATGTTTTACATGATTGTACATATATAACCTATATCTGATTGCGTATCGTCTCAGGAAGGGAGGAGGGGAGAGAGGGAGGGGTTGAATTTGGAATTCAAAACTTTAAAAAAAAACCCCATTTTAAAAAATAATTTTATCTTGTAACTGGAGAAAAAGAATATATACATATATATGTATATATATATGTACACACACACACATATATAGATATAATATATATGTATATCTATATATAAAACAAATGTATGGGAAAATGCTTTTCAAAGTATAAAGCACTATACAAATGTACAAGGCATTATTGTTCTTATTGCAAGTTGTGATTTATTAGGATGATGCTGGGACTGTCTTCCATCAGCAGATGTTATTTTCTCTGCAGCACCCATCCTCCTCTGCTCTTTGCTAGTGTCTTTGTCAGTACATATTCCAGAGACTTTCACGTGGGGTAGCATCTTAGTATTGTGCAGCCAATAAAATGCTTCTCCTTTCAGTTCTTATCCTGACATGAAAGTACATTATAACATTTGCCATCAATAAAAAGCAATTTTTTCCATGTGAAAGGCATTACTGCTGCTGGATGGTTATTGAGTGATGATACCTCAACGATGGGGATACAGGAACAGGAAAGTCTACAAAGGGGGAATTGCACAGAAGATACCAAACCATAAAGAAAGGAACCTTGATATCAGTGAGAATTAGTTTAGCAGAGAATAATATGTTTGCCTCCCCCAAACCACAAAGATGATGAGAGCAGAAGGGAGAGACAGATGGATGGACAGAAAGAAGCAAAAGAATAACAGAGAACACAATGAGAAATAGAAAAATAAAACCCAAAGGGGGAAATCCTGCCTGTTGAGTGAGTCATGGATGAGTCTAACAAGATGAGAGCAGCACTGCCAACCTACAAGGCAAGGATTCATGCCAGCTTACTCAGACAGCTCAAATACATTCCAAAATTATCTCTGTCAAAAAAGGGTTTAGTCTCTGAGGTCACATCTGTTAAAGCAGCTGGTGGCTTTAAAATCATAGACTCTTATAAGAATCTCTTAGCAACCACTCTAGACCTTTTCCCTTAAGGGAAGTACAATAGAAGAGCACACCTTAACCCAAAATTATCCCATAGCGAAGAATGTCTGTTCTTAAAGATCTCCAGGGGAGAATGTCACCTTTAGAAAGGTCCAAGAATTTTTCTTGCCAGAAATGCTTGCTTGTATCTAACTTAAAAACTCCTTCCACTATGTTCTGGTGTAAGATCACATTAGAATAAATGGAATTTCTCCAGTTGGAAGGGAAAATCTCTATGAAGAGGAGAGGGTTGGATTAGATAATGCCTAAGAAGTAACATGGCTTAGTGATCTGTATAGAAACCGCAATGAGGCACCAAACTGGGGTGGGAGTGGGGAAGCATATAGAAGAGTTGCCACTAACTAGATTACAAATAACCTGTGGGTGGATGAAACATTCATTGAGACGGTTTGAATGAGGAATACCTGCTACTACACTAGACCCATAACATTGCAGTATCTCTGCCTAGAGACGACCTTTCATTTTTCAAATCTTGTGAAATCATCAGATTTAGGGGTGGAAGGCGTCTTAATCTTTGTTGTGCCGACTGCCCCTCTGACAGTCTGGTGGAGACTATGGACTCCTCAGAATGATGTTTCTAAATGTATTTAACTAAATGCATTGGATCACAAAAAGAAATCAATTATATTGCAATAGTTATCAAACTTTTTAAAAAGAAGCTGAAGGAACTTAGGTTAATAACTACTGTTGTTGCTGTTTAGTCATTGTAGTCGTGTCTGACTTGTGACTCCATTTGGGGTTTTCTGGACAAAGATACTGGAGTGATTTCCTATTTCCTTCTCTGGCTCATTTTACAGATGAAGAAACTGAGGCAAACAGGGTTAAATGACTTGCCCATGGCCACACAGCTAGGAAGTCTCTGAAACTGGATTTAATTTCAGGGACTCCAGGTCCAGTGATCTATCCATTGCTCTACCTCGCTGCCCCTAAGAACTTTTATTGTAGTAAAAAAGAATGGCAAATTCAAAATCATAAGACCTGAGTGTGAATTCTGCCTGTCCCATATATGACCTGTTCGATGTCTCTGGAACTCAGTTCCCTCATCTATAAAATGAATTGTCTTTCAGCTGTCATTTGTGATCTTATGGTCCTACTCTTCCCAGGTCTGACTTTCTATAATTCTTCCTGGTCCTTTCCCTACACAGGTGCCCTTAGCGCCCAACCATTACATCATGTCATCACCAATCGGTTGTAGGCGTCTTCGTGCCCTTCAATGAGAGAGTTCAAAACCTGGGGAAAACCAGATGGGGCCTGGAGAATCTCCCGAACAGATGGTCTGGGAGTAGGACTGGATGGTGATGTTAGTCACTTTCCTCTCCTGCAGACACACAGGACTTGGTGGCTGTCTGTTTTGGCTCACTTTCAGAACAAAAGTTCTTCAGTTATCCCACCGAGAAGAACAGTTCTAGGTTAATTTCAGAAAAGGCTTAGACCAGGCATGAAAGAGTACTAATTACTCCAATTAACCGTGCACATTAAATACACATGTTCAAACTAATATTAAAATGCCATAAATCTTGATTCCTAAGTTCTCAAGGCTCAAGTCAAGTTATTTGATGCTGGAATGCATAAACATTTAGAGGAAGAAATTGTGACTTCAGAGAAAACACAAACAAAGCAGCCAGTTTGTTTGTGCGACTGCCTACTCATAGGAGAACAACTGAGAGACGTGGAAAGGCTTGAGAGTGTCTTCCTCGGTTTATGTTTGCAATTATAATCCAAAGTAGACAGAACAAAGCATCTCCTATTTATAGTCAAAGTCTAACAAGGGAGAAAAAAAGAAGCTAAATCATGAGAAGATACAATCCGCTATTGTCGTTAAGAAAATAAAGCAAAACCGTAGTTTATCAAAAGAACAAACTGTCTGCCGGGAAAATAAATAGGTCATTCCATTTCCCAACTCCCAAAGTAAAGTCATAAATGCTACTCATCAGCACTATGGAAGTGAGAAAACATGACTAGAGCTGGGGAGGGGGGCTTGCTCAGGTCTAGGCATCACTAGCTCAGTGCAGTTATGGAAGCTAAAATTAAGAAAGATCTCTAAGGACGATCCTTAGAGGGTCTGTGAGCACAATCCTACTCATATAATCATTTGTGAGGGTTCAGACCTCAGGAAATGCCGAGAGGGAAAACAAATCAATCGTGTAAGGCACTGGAAAGGGATTCTGGGTTGGGGTGATTTAAAAGGTTCAAGAGATATAATTTCTGGGTAGTTTAATCATTTTACTAAGGAGGCCAGCACTTTTATTAATAAAAGGATGCCATTTGGCCATCTCTCTTAGACCAAAAGACAATCATGGTGGTGGGCTCACAGTTCCCTTCAAAGAGTAGGTGTTTCCCAGGGTGGGAACCAACCCTGATTAGTTAACAATTATTGAGAGAATGAATATTACAGTGAGGGGCTAAGAGTGACATCACGTCACCCTTGGCTAGAGATATTATCTCTATACCCAGACCACCCCCAGTCTTGGACAATTTCCACAAAAGTGTCTGCCTCCACCCAAGCTTGATTGAATGAAATTTACCTTAGACTAGAGATTCCTTGTAAGGTTGGGTAGGGTTGGATAGAGAAGGTTAACAACCTTCAGAGACTGAGGTCTTGAAAATAGAAAAAGGGGAAACTCTGAATTTTCCCAAATCATTAATTATTAATAATCATTTCCCTCAGGGTAATAGTATGCAAATGAATTCAACCCGGGTCACATCTTGCTTTGGAATACCCTTGGTACTGAGAAGAAGTCTAATTAGTGAGAGGACTAAAGGATGCAAAGGCTGCTTTTCTCAGATGGAAGAGTAGCATTGGCTCAGGCAGCACTGGTGAAAACCTTCATGTGATACTTGGGCCAAGGGACTCCAGTCATTCATTCATTTGTTCATTCATTCACTCACTAAAGATTTATTAAGCATCTAGTATATGTGTAGAGGTAACATGGAATAGCGAATAAAGTCCTAGGCTTGGAGTCAAGAAGACCTGGGTTCATATCTACTTCTGGCACTCACCAGATCTGTGAGCTGGTTAATCCTTTTCACCTCTATTTGCTTCAGGCAGTTCTGTAAAATTTATTTACTAAGTCCCACTGACACATAGATAACTAGAATACTTGGCATTTGACTGTCAGTAAAGCTATGGGACAAAGTGCCTATATGAGGCACTTTTAACCAAAGCTCACATAACATTATTTCCAGTCACTCTTCACTGACTGATCACATTACTTTTGTAATGTTCCTCTGAAAATGGCGCCAAAGATGAACGCATTGATCTGACCAATGCAAAATGGGAAGGAAGGAAGGAAGGAACTGTTTACCTCCCTTAATCTATTGCTTCTTAGCAGTCTTATCGTATTGGGTGACTGATTTTAAGCTTGAGGTCAACTAAACAACCCTATGTCTTTTTCACAGAAACAGCTGGTTTGTGATCCAACCATGCCTCTTCTACCCTAGACTGGTACAGGACTCCACAGTTTAACCCTTTGAATTTTGTCTTGTTGATTTTGGCTCATGACTCCAGGTTAATTTCTTTTTAAAAACTTATTGATAGTTTTTGCATCACTTCAAATTTGGAACATAGTCATCCTTTCCAAATCATCGGGGTTAGGGATGTGGCACTCTCACCATCTGGAAAATCTGTGTAAAAGTTTTTGGCCTTCCCTTCAGACCAGAAAAGAAGTCTAAATTATTATAGTATTAAAAGATAAAATATTATACAATAGTATACATATATTTTATACATATTTGAGTTTCTGGCCTTTTTCTTTGTCATCAGCTGGCCTTCAAATGTCATCTGTGACTTCTGTAAAACTCCCCCAAAATTCCCATTTAATTTCTTATGCTGACCTGTGATACATTGAAACTGCAGTGGAGAAAGTTGAGATGTGAATGAGATAACTATACATTCCTTGCCCCACCAGTACCCAACGAGCCATCCTTTGTAATGCAGATTTAAAAAAAAAAAAAAGGAGATAAATGCTGTTTGGCAAAACTAGCCTGCATATCAACGAAGTCCAACAGTATATGTCAACTTCCACATCTGCAGGCTACCACCTCTACAGAAAGGGAAGGACTGACATTTTCTCCTTAGGGGCCAAGTTTAATCAGTATAATTACATGGCATTTAATTTCCTTTTGTTGCCGTTGTTCTTTCCATTTATATCGTAATCATGTATATTGTTTTTCCAGGCTACCTTCCACTGTGGTCTTACAACAACATCTATATAGCCCTTTAAGGTTTACAAAATGCTTTACAAGGATGATCTCATTTCATCTTCACAACATTCTTGACAGGGTAGGTGCTTCTAAAATCTCCATTTTCAGATGAACATACTGAGTCTCAGTGAAATTTAGTGACCTGCCCAAGGTTGCACAACCAGTAAGTGTCAAAGATCAGGTTTGAACTAAGGTCTTCCTGTTCCAGTACTGTAATCACTCTACTGCCCGGCTGCCTAACTTTAGTGTCAATTTCTCGAGGCCATATTTCTTTTCTAAAGCACCTCTCCTTCCTTCTCCCAACCTCAATCTAAGGTCCTTTTCTTTATCTAAGGTCTTTTTCTGTCCTTTCTTTAGGCACCCAATAAATAGTTCCTGGCTTGAGTTGTTACTGTACCACTAATAATTCAGGCCCTTTGCAATTGCTATAGGAGATCACTTTCCATGCTCACCTGATATTTCAACAATAGTTTGATGTATGATCATTGACTGACAGGTGGTATGGAATAGTAGACAAAGTGCTGGGTGAGAGTGACATTATGTCACCCTTGGACTGAAAGACTATCTCTATATCCAGACACCTTCCCCTCCCCTTCCCCCTCGCCCTCCCCCCAACTTGGGCAGTTTAGACAAAAGGATCTATCTCCACCCAATTTAGACAAAAGAGTCTATCTCCACCCTACCTTAGTTGAATGGAATTCAATTTAAGACTGAAGATTCCTTTGTAAGGTTGGGTGGGGTTGGATAGAGAAGGTTAGGAAGTTAGGAAGACTTGGGTTCAAATGCTGCTGCAGATACTATCTGTGTAAACTCAGACAAATCATTTAAATTCTCTGAGCCTTATTTTCTTCTTCTGTAAAGTAGGAATAATAATACCATGTAACAATTACCTCCGTGGGTCATTGTGAGGTTCCACTGAGATAATGTATGTAAAGAACTTTGTAGACTTTAAAGCTCTCAGCAGATGTAATTAGGCTTAGCTATTGGAAGGTGGCCAATAGTTAAAGCAATTTAAAACTTAATGGGGCATATTCAAGATTAGAGGATGACTTCAAAACAGTCTGCACAGTTTTCAGGGCATCCGTGATCCCTACCACTTTTCTTAAACATCTTGCCAAGTTCTATGTTTTTGCCCAGCTCTTGAGGCCTCTTTTCTTAGATCAGATTCAGATTCAAGGAGTAAGGAGTGTAGCCTAAGGGTTAGAGTGGCCACTATGAACAGAAACCAAGTGATTAAGATTGAGGCTGCTTGGGGCATCTAGGTGGCATAGTGGATAGAGCACCTTGGAGTCAGGAGGACATAAGTTCAAATGTGGCCTCAGACCAAACACTTGATACTTACTAGCTATGTGACATTGGGCAAGTCACTTAACCCCAAATGCCTAAAATTTAAAAAAAAAAAAATTGAGGCTGCTTCCTTTAGGAACATCTCTGCTGGGCCAGACTCACAGGACACAAACCAAATGATAAACCCAGAGACAACTAGGTTAATTAATGAAGGAGATAGATGGTCCATAGCATATCTTTTATTGTGCAAAAGGAACTTAGCCTTCTGTTAGGACATAGAAACTCATATTAAATTATGTGATAGAATATTTTGTTGGTTTCCTAGAAATGTGATGGAGTGTTCAATTCAACATTTATTAGATGGTCCATAGCATATCTTTTATTGGGCAAAAGGAACTTAGCCTTCTGTTAGGACATAGAAACTCATATTAAATTATATGATAGAATATTTTGTTGGTTTCCTAGAAATATGATGGAGTGTTCAATTCAATGTTTATTAGGCACCTCAAATTTAACACATCCACAACAGAATTCATTATCTGTTCCCTTAAACATACTCTTCCTCCTAACTTCTCTACCATCATCTTCCTGTCATTCATATGAGCAACCTTGAAGACACCCCTGACTCTTCTCTCCCCTCTCCTACCATATGCAGACAGTTGACAATCAGCATCGTGGATTCTGTCGTTTTACAATCAATCTTTCTCACTTGTCTTTTCTCCACATCCAAAGACACCACCCTCATTGAAGCCAACATGAAGTCGTGACATTGCTATTCCAGTAACTTCCTGACTGATCTTCCTATCCCACAGTGATGTTCCTAAAACACATGTATGAACATGTCAACCCCATCCCCAAAAGCTCCAGGGACTCTATTTCCTCTAGGATAAAGTACAAAGGTCTCTGGTATTCACAGTCTGGCCCCCACCTACCTTTCTAGGCTTTTTGGTTATGAATTCTTCTTCACAAGCTGTTAAGGTCCGGCCAAACTGGCTTAGCTACTATTCCTCTCAGATGACATCCCACCTCTGGTTTCTGTACCTTTGCACAGATTTCACTCCTATGCCTGGAGTATGTATTCCCCAATTCTTCATTTCCCTCCTGGCTGTGCTTTTGACTTTCTGCAGTTTACATCCTTGACTCAGCTGCCTTCTCACCTTAGAACTTCTTTAGTGCCTGGGCCTTCCCACCATGGAGCATCCCTCTGCCATGCTGGCCCTCCCATCTGTGCTTCTGCCTCTCCATGTGGGTTTCTTCCCATATCTCAAACTAGGAGTATGTTGGAGCCAATTTAAAGTAACTCAAACCATAATCCTTATACCTTAGAAACTGTCAAATGCTAAAAATCAGGGTATGATTTGTTGTTTTGTAGTTGTCTTACTTAAGAAAGTTATGGAGAAAATAGTAATAATGCAGGTTAAATTGAAAAGTACATCATCCTGTGTACATTTTCTTTTTTTTGGAGAGTTTATAATTAACATTTATCCAGCCCCTTGCTGCCCCAAGCCTTCCTACTCTCCCTTTTCAACTCCCTTTTATGTTTTGTCTATCCCCATTAGAATGTAATCTCCTAGAGGATAGGGACTATCTTTTTAATTTGTATTTGTGTCCCCTGTGCTTACCATAGTGCCTGGCATGTGTTGTCTGGCATATCTGACCTTGTGATCCCATCTGGAGTTTTCTTGGTAGAGATACTGGAGTGGTTTGCCATTCTCTTCTCCAGCTTATTTTACAGATAAAGAAACTGAGCCAAGCAGGGTTAAGTGACCTGGTCAGGGTCACACAGCTGGTAAATAGGCACTTAATAAATGCTTGTTGCTTTGCCTTGCCTCACATCTAACTCTTACAATCCCGGCCCTCTTCAAAGCTCCAGCACTATCTCCTATATGAGCAAGTTCCGCATTCCCCTCCCCCAGATACTAGTGCCTTTCTCTACCATAGTTACATTGTACTTAATTTGTACATATTTTCTATTTACTTAGGTCTGTACATCCTCCTTCCTATGAGAAAATGGAAGCTCTTTGAAGTCAGAGATTGTTTTGTATCCCTGGCAGATTAAATGGTATGAGCAAAGGATTGCTCCAGACATGAAGGACACAGGATGAAACAAAACATAATTCTGCCTACCAGGGGTTTACAGTCTTGTGGGAGTGGGAGAGGAATGTAATGCAAATACATTGAAGAACTGTAACTTTTAATATAAGTACATAAAGGAGGTCCAGATAGAGTGATGTGAGAGATCAGAGAAGGGAGAGAGTTCTCTTATGGAGGAGAGAACGTACATGAGGGAAATCTTAATGGAGGAAATGGCACAAGAGCTGAGCCTTGAAAAATGGAGCATCTCCATCAGCAGAGCCCCTGTGTTCCTGTATTGAGACCTGGAAAGCACCGTAGAGGTCATCTAGTTAAACCTTCTCATTTTACAGATGAGGAAACTGAGGCCCAGAGAGGTCAATGGACTTGTGTAGGGATTTGAACCTGGGTCTTCTGACTTCCATTGTGTTTCCACTGTACCAAGGGTGGAGTTTGCTGAGTAGCAAGCACACTGAAGGGGCAAATGAAATACTGGACCTAAGAGGAATTTTTAACAAGGATATATCTATATATATTAAAATTAGAGGCAGCTGGTGGTGTCAGAATCTATGAATTTCAGCTTTTTGCTACTTGGGTGGGCAAACTTGATGAAAAACGGTCCTTTGATGGAAGGTAATACATTAAAAAAAGTTATCGTTGTAATGGTTCTATTGCCAAGTGACCATTGAGAAGAGAGGCACAGAAGATTTTTAATAATTCCCATCCATAGTCAAAGCAGGTCAGTGACAGACATGTAGAGAGAAGAAATGAGCTATCCAGTAGCTCCAAAACTCACTAGAATGTTAAGAATCGAGTCCTGTTTTTTTGGTATTTCTAGTGCCCAGCACTGTGCTTAGTACCTAATAGGAACTTAAGACCCGCTTTTTGACCTGACTCTCTTGTTGTTCAGTGGTTCATTGTGTCCAACTCTTCGTGACCCCATGTGCCCATGGGGTTTTCTTGGCAAAGATACTGGAGTGGTGTGCCATATCCTACTTCAGTGGATTAACAGAGGTTAAGTGACTTGCCCAGGGTCATACAGCTAGCAAGTACCTGAGGTGGGATTTGAACTCAGGTCTTCCTGATTGCAGGCCAAGCACTCTATTCACTGAGTCACCTAGTTGACCTGACTCTTTAACTTAAGGCTAATCAGCTACCTCTCTGGGCCTTGGTTTCCTCATCTATAAATTGTTTTGTAGCGCTGGGAGTGGGTGGGAGTGGGGTTGGATTAGATTAACTTTAAAGTCTCTTCCAGTTCTAAAATTCTGTTATTCCATGAAATATCTGCTTTCTTTTCTCCAGGCCTCTAGGCGCCTGGTATCCCATTCGTTTCTGGGTCTCACTGCCATCACTATGCTGGGGAATGCTGTTTAGTCAATAAACATCTGTTTCAGAGACAACAGCACTCTAATCCTCAAGAAATAACCATAACAGCAATAATGAAAAAAATAAACTCCAAGTCTAAAGTCACTGTCACCACTTTATTCCAGGCCAGTGAGAAGAGGGTCTCATCTGTCTAGAATTGTAATAATAATAATGGTAGCTGACATTTATATAGTACTTGAAAGTCTGGCAGAATACTTTACATGGAGGGCACATTGATTTAGGGCTGGAATGGACCTTAGAGTTCATCCATTTCCTTTGCAGAAGAAGAGAGTAGACCTCGGAGAGGTTGTGACTTGATCAGTCAACCAATCCACATGTATTTATTGAGGGCATACTATGTGCAGGGATATAAGTACAAAGGTTAAGGTCACTCACGTAATATAAGAAAGTGGAGAGTTAACGCCAAATCCTATACTCTCCACTATGGGGGTGGGGGAATGGGGACAGCCTGCAGCCTTGAGGTTGCACGTGGCCCTCTAGGTCCTCAGGTGCAGCCTTTTGACTGAATCCAAACTTGGCAGAACAAATCCCCTTAACAAAAGGATTTGTTCTTAAAACTTGGACTCAGTCAAAAGTCAGTACCCAAGGATCTAGAAGGCCACATATGGCCTCTAGGCATCAGGTTCCCCACCCCCGCACCATACTACTTTCTCATGATAACGTTATTTTTTCATTTAATTTTCATTAATTTTTTTCTCAATTACACGTGAACAAAATTTTTTAATATTCTTTTTTTTTTAAAAATTTTGAGTTCTATAAATCTTTCCCTTGCCTTCCTCCCTTCCCTTCTCCTTGGGAAGGCAAGCAATTTGAAATAGATTATATATGTGTAGTAATGTGAAACATTTCCCTATTAACCATGGACAACACATTATTTCATCTGACCTGCACAACAACCTTGTACAGTAGGTGCTATTATTATCATCATCCCCATGTTTACAGATGAGGAAACTGAGGCTTAGCTAAGTTAAGTGGCCTACTCATTGTCACACAAGTATTTAAGTGTCAGAAACAGGATTTGAATCCAGGACTTCTGAACTCCAAGCCCATCACTCTTTCTTCTGCATCATGCAGCCTTACCTCTGGGCTGCTCCAGAGAGCCTCTAGCCTCTGAGGTCCCTTCAAATTCCAGATCCAGGGATGGTGGACCTCTCATGGATAACTGCGGAGAACTCAGGTCTAAAGACAGGAAGGAGAGGGATTTGGGAAGAGGAGAGTCTATGTCAGGAGGATGTTATAAGAAGAAGCATCAGGAAAAGGGAGAAGTCAATGGATCTCCCGAAAAATTCTGTCTTTGATGAGGTTCTATGATGAGGAGGGGAGCGGGGTTCCTGGTGTTGACTGAATTGAATTGAAATAATATTTGTCAACATGAATTGAATTGAGGCTTTGGGAGTACAGAGTGTTTCAGTTGAACGACTTGAAGCATGTTTGAAGGACCCTCTTACTCATTGAGTACAATCCCCTCATTTTGCAGAAGACGAAACAGACTTCTTTCCTTGCTTCTCAGAAACATGGCCTGATGAGCAAACCTTTCCACCACAATTGCCCCAAAAAGGAACATTCACAGACTCAGCTTGTTGAACACGTATCTTCCCCTACTGGCCAGCTTGTTTTGCTGCCTGCTCCTGAATGGCCTGCTGAGTTAGCTATATTTTAAGATACTAATTGCCTCAGATGTGTCTTCAGCAGCTCAGGACACCTAAGGAGTTACAGTTAGCTCTGGGCTGGTAAATGATGAGATAGGGGGGAAAACCCAGGTCACCTCAGGAGAAGAGTAGGAAGCCATGAAGGAAAAGTACTGGGATGAGAATGGTGAGCCTATCTGACATGAAATCTCCCAGGGGGCAGGGAAGTGTCATGGAAAAAGCATAGAGACCTAGGTTCTAGGCCCAGCTCTAACATTCCCTGGCTGTGTAACCTCGGGCAAATTACCTCCTTTCTTTGAGCATCTATTTCTTCATTTGCAAAATGAAGGGATTGGGCTGGAGCCAGGGATGGGGAACCTATGGCCTCGAGGCCACATGTGGCCTTCTAGGTCCTTGGGTGTGGCCTTTTGACTGAGTCCAAGTTTTATAGAACAAATCCTTTTATTAAGCGGATTTGTTCTGTGGAGTTTGGATTCAGTCAAAGGGCCTAACTTGAGGACCTAGAGGACCACAGGTTCCCCACCCCTGGGTGGCTAGATTATCTCCAAGGTTTTCTCTGAAAAGGTCTATCAGTCTCTAAGTGGATGGAGACAGGGGAAACAAAAAACACTTTTCCACTAGGAAACAGCGATTTAGGAGCAAAAGCAGACCAAAGACTGCAAGGCTACCTCTTGGTTTTAGGGGAGACTTGCTTGGAGCATGCTGAGGATCCTTCTGGGATCTGGAGAGCAAATGCTTCATGTGTCTGGTTTCTAAAGAAAACTTTAGTCATGTAGTTTGTGTGCAGATGGGCCATCTGTTCAGGAAGAATGCCTCTGAGGAGGATTCTGGTAGGGGAGAAAAAGGCAAATGACAGCTAAGTTATCACCAAGTCCCCATCCTGTCTTCAGAATGAAAGGCAGTAACGGTATAGTGGGGGGAAAAACGTTGCCCTTCAGATCAGAAGGCCTAGGCTCAAATCTCTCTTGAATCACTTGTGTGACCTCAACCTCTTTGGGCCTCAGTTTCCTCATCTGTAAAATGGGGGACTTGATCTATCTGAGGTCTCAGGTCTCTTCCTGCTCTGAATCAAAGTCTCCCCCCCCCCCCCCCTGTTTGCTTATTTACCCAGCCTATTACTTGACTTTTAACTCTTTGTTAAAGTAAGGCTCTGTTTCCAGGGTGGAGGTTGCATTGTCCCAAGTTTCAGGGGTTTTGTGCAGCTGTTTTCAGAGATACGTCTAGGTCCCTGTAAATTTTCAGTTCTTCCAAGGTGGTATGATCTAAGGAGAGGTGTTTACTCTGTTCTGTGAGTGACCACAAGCACTCTTTTCTGTCCTGGAACTGTGAGGAGGGTTCCCTCTCTACTGCTGCCACAAGCTCTGCTATGCCAGTGCTCTTCCTTGACCCAGGACTGCTACCCAGATCCAGGTATGGGCAAAGCTACAGAATCCTGCCTCAGTGCCAGAAAAGAGATCCTTACAATCTCCTTCTGATCAGTTCTATCTCTTTACTGTCTGTGGGCTGAGAGCTCTGGAAGCAGCCACTGCCACTACCACCCTGAGGCTGCACTGCGCTACTCTCTCACTCAGGTCCAATAGACCTTTCCCACTGACCTTCTAAGTTGTCTTTGGCGTTTGTAGGTTGAGAAGTCTGGAAACCACCACAGCTGCTCCAGATTCAGTCTCCTGAGGCCTAATCCAGGTTTACTGCGGCCGGGTCTGTGCTGGCATGGCCCATGTTGAACTGTGCTCCCCTTCCAGCCCAGCGCAATAGACCTTTCACATCGATCATTCAGTTAGTCTTGTGCTGGAAATTTGTTTTACTCTGTCTTTTTGTGAGTTCTGCTGCTCTAGAATTTGTTTAGAGTAATTTTTTTCAGGTATTTGGAGGGGTTTGGGGGAGAGCTCAAGTGAGTCCCTGCTTTTGCTCTGTCATCTTGGCTTCCTGACTGTCCTCTATTGATCAATACTCCTATGCGACATAGCTACCCCTGACTTACCATTCTTGGGGTACTGTCACTGTAGTATCCCTCTCTCAGCTTCCTCTCTGCCCCCCATTCAACTATTTTTGCCTCCAGTTGAAAAAATTCCCAGTTTGGGCTTTAAGTCTATAAGATGAATAGTTCTTTTGTCCCTCCCCTCCACTGTGTCACCCCACCCCCCACCCCTCCCCTCCCCCACCTCTTCACATACTCATCTGCAGCGATTCTTACCAGCTTTTGGGGCTGGGAAAGCATACACCTGGCTTGGTGCCTTTCTGCAGGTCTGGCAGCTTTCACCTAGCTGCTGGGAATTCTCTTGATAAGCCCTAGATTATAGGGAGAATTCTGACAGTTTGATGTCCCATGTGCATTGCCCTTTAAGGAGAAGGGGCTGGAGAAAATTTGGAACGAGTAATAGTCGGATTTAGCATTGCATAACCCTGCATCAACTTTATGTGATGATTATATTAAATAACCGTGCGATTATATGGAGTCATTTGCCAAGCAACTCAGAGGCCTTCATGGACTCCTTTGGGAATATTTGGGACCTCCCTGGGATATGGTCAGAGAGTAGGAATTGTGTGCACCTTTTCTCAGATGGAAAAATGAAGAGAGAAAGAGAGAAAGAGAGAGAGAGAGAGAGAGAGAGATTGAGGGAGATCTGTCCAAGGTCACTCAAGAACTTTGTGACATAATTGGAATTGGAAAAATAGTGAAAAATAAACTGCCTTGGTTTGGGGGGTGGGAGGGGTGATGAGGATAGGGAGAGGGTAGAAGAGTGTCCTTGTCTTGGAAAATGTCTCTCATCTCTGTCCCCTCCTATTTGTCCATTCCTACTGTGTAAATACTAGATCAGGTCCCTCATTTAGATGTTTGTCATAGACTTTTTTTTTTTGTTTTGAAAGAGGGAGTATTGGGTGGAAATGGAATCTGTGATTTCATTGGTTCATAGGGAACTCCCAGTGTGTAAACTCCTATACCAATGCAGATCAGTGCTTTCTCTGCAATTTACAGTCAGACCATTCTTGAGGGCCTTGAGAGGTTAAGTGACTCATCTATGGTCATACAGGCAGTATATGTCAGAGGTGGGGCTTAACTGGGTTCTTCCTAGCTCTGAAGATTTGAGCCTTGGTCTTCTTGACCCTAAATCCAGTTTTTAACCCCCTAAACCACACTGCCTCTTGCTTGTAATAGAATCTTTTTCTAAAAAATCAATTTACTTAACATGTTATTATTCCCTTCTGTATGCACTGTGTTCTAACCAACCAGGACTACTTAATCATCCCCACTTTCATTTTGCCCTTGCTGACCTCTGCTTCTTTATTTATGCTGGCTACCATGCAAGGGGTCTCACCTTGCTCAGAATTTTAGAACTTATTATCTAGATCCCTCCTTTGTACTTTTCATTCTTCCTTTCCCATCAATCAATCAATAATCATTTATTAAGCTCTTGCTGTGTGCCAGGAATTGTGCTTGGTGCTGGGAATACAAATACAAAGGATGAATGTCCTCCTCCCCTACTATTAGAATTCTTTATGCATCTGACTTCCTATTCTTGAACCCTACCCCCACCCCCCAGGTTGTTGTTCAGGAATTTTTCAGTTTTTTTTGTTCTTTTTGGTGAGGCAATCAGGGTTAAGTGACTTTCCCAGGGTCACACAGTTAGTAAGTGTCAAGTGTCTGAGGCTGGATTTGAACTCAGGTCCTCCTGACTCCAAAGCCAGAGCTCTATCCACCACACCACCTAGCTGCCCCCATTTTTCATTGTGTCTGGCTCTTCACGTCTCCATTTGGGGTTTTCTTGGCAAAGATTCTGGAGTGATTTGCCATTTTCTTCAAAAGTTCATTTTACAGATGAGGAAACTGAGTCAAACAGGGTTAAATGACTTGCCCAGGGTCACACAGCTAGTATGTGTCTGAGGCCAGATTTGAATTAGGGAAGATGAGTCTTTCTGACTCCATGCTCAATACTCTATCCATTGTACCACATAGTTGGCCCTACCCCAATGAAATTCCTTGAAATCAAGGTCTATATTATATCATATCCAGGTTTTTATCCCTAGCATTAAATATTTGTTGAATTGAACCCAAATAATGCAAGTTATATTTAAATTAACAAAACCACATTGACATAGATTTCATGTTAAAGAGCAGATACTACATTCTGAAATGTTTTCTGAGACAGTAACAAAGCTATCTTCAGTGGTCTGAGTTCAGTTGTTCCAAGTTCAAACTAGTCCTGCCTCAGGTACTTAGTAACTGTGTGACTCTGGGCAAGTCATTTAACCTTTCTCTGCCTCAGTTTCCTCATCTGTAAAATAGAGTGATTATAGAACCTACCTCCCAGGGCTGTTGTGAGGATCAAAGGAGATAATGTTTGTAAAGTGTTCTGCAAACTTTAAAGAGTGTATAAATCCTAGCTATTATTATTAGCTAACTATTATTAATCTCTCCAGATGGTTCACAAGCTCCTTGAGGGATAGGACTAGTATATTTTTTGCCTCTGTCTCCCCAGCAGAGTGAGTCCTTGGCATATAGCAGGTGCTTACCAAAGAGCTGTTGACCAACTGAAGGAAAGAAAGCATGGACTATGGGTAGAGGGCTGGATTAAGAATTAGGAAATTCCGATCTTCCTTCAGATACTGACTAGCTCTGTGACCCAGGACAAACCACTTAAGCTCTCTCAGACTTAGTTTCCTCATTTGTAAAATTGGGGTGATAACTCTTATCTCACAGGGTTGTCGTAAGGGTCAAATGAGATGTATTATAAAGTACTCTGCCCAATTTTATTATTATTGGCCAACCATGTTTGGTAAAGCCCAGAAAAGCCCATTTGCTATTTCTGTAGCTCTTGGGGTAAATATCAAAGGATCATAGGTCTGGAGCACCAAGGGACCTTGGAGATCACCTAGTCCAAATCTCATCTTACGGATGAGGAAACTGAGGCCCAAGGAGTTTAAGTGACTTGCCTATGGCCATATGAAAATTGAATTTCTGCTTCTGGTGGTAAGGTCCTTGAGGGGAACTTCCCCAAGATGATAGGCAGCTAAGTGGTGCAGTTGATAGAGTGCTGGTCCTGGAGTCAGGAAGACCTGAGTTCAAACCAGTCTCAAACCATAACTAGCTGTGTGACTCTGGGTTGGTCACTTAACCTCTGTTTGCCTCAGT
Source organism: Vombatus ursinus (assembly GCF_900497805.2). NCBI lineage: Eukaryota > Metazoa > Chordata > Mammalia > Diprotodontia > Vombatidae > Vombatus > Vombatus ursinus. The sequence continues at coordinate 7,906,079 of NW_020954604.1, read as the reverse complement.
TTCCTTAATTGTAAAACAGGTGTAATAATAGTACCTACTTTGTAGAGTTGTTGTGAGGCTCAAAAGATATTTCTAAAGAGATATTTCTAAAAGTGCTTAGCACAGTACCCAGAACACAGAAAGCGTCATTTGTTGTTGTTGTTATTTAGTCGTTTTTCAGTCGTGTCTGCCTCTTCTTGACCCCTTTTAGGTTTTTCTTGGCAAAGACATTGTACTAGTTTGCCATTTCCTTTCTCAACGAAGGTGCTATATAAATGCTTATTTCTCTTCCTTCACGACATTTAGTGTGATACTTTGCACATAGTAGGATCTCAACAAACATTTGTGAGGTCAATTAATGAATATCTTTATGTTTTCTTAAAGTTTAGTCATAGAAAAGATGGAATATGTTTAATATAAGAATATTTCTACTTCTGGATCTCAAGGTTACGGTAGAATTCATCTGCTGGCTCAATAATGTTTTTGGCCAGGAACATCTTTCTACCTCTGCTCCTGCTTCTTTTAAACATTCCCTCCCCCTCTTTCTGCCATCCCCTCCAAAGCTAAAAGCCTCACCCGGGAAGAATGGTTTGATTCAGTAACACCCTGCCTTTAGATTAACTAACCAACCAGTTTGGGGGAGAGAGGGAGGTAGCCCAAACCCAGACAAAGGCAGAGGAATAGATAGTCAGTGGGAATCCTTACAAAGTCAAACCAGGATGTGCCCTCTTAAAAACACACAAACATATCAGCTTCCAAGCCCATTTACCTCATTGGATTGCATCACTGATTTTTTTTTTCCCACCAGCCCCACCCTTCTTCTCCCCAACATCCTGGCTTCAAAATTAGATCTCTCCACTAACTAAATTGTGCTCCTTTTTTGCTTCCTTGCAAATTCTCACCCTGGCTTGAAATCCGACTACTCTGATGCCTCTGGATACAGAGGTCCATTTTATTTCTTCACTACTCACTCTTCCCACACCCAATCTCCACCTCCCCCTGTCTCCCTCCCCCTCCCCCAACCCCCTCCATATCTAATGGGTCTAGATTAAACAAGACAGCTCTTAGAACTTGGAGAAGCTATTGGAAAAGTTTCATGGAATCTCATTTGGTGCTTCTGACTGAAATTAAATTTGGACATCAGTGAAATAAGACTCCAACTGAATAAACATAGCAAATTTTTTTTTCCTTTACCTTCTGTATGCTAATCTCAAGTAGACCTTTATATTTTCAATCAACCAACTAATAAAAGCATTTATTCAGAGCTTACAATGTAGCAGGAGCTGTGCTGGGTACTAGGATTACAAAACCAAAAAAAAAAATAGTACCTGCCCTCAAGAAGCTTACATTCTATCAGAGGAAACAACATGCATGTGTGTATATATAACACCTCCTCACACATGTACACACACAACATGTAGGTCTATGTGTATGTGTACATATGTGCAATACATGTACACATTATATACATGTATGCACATTGTATATATCTATACATATACATATTGTACATGTATGGACATAGACATATTGTATACATGTGCACATAGACATATTGAATATGTATATAGATATACATATTGTATATATGTATACGTGGTTTACTTAGTCATTCTCAGTAGTGTCTAACTCTTGGTGACACCTTTTGGGGTTTTCCTGGCAAAGATATTGGAGTAGTTTGCCATTTCCTTCTCGATATGTACATACATATATACAGATATACAAGTATGTATATGTCTTTATGAGGCAGCTGGGTGGCTTGGTGGATAAAGAGCCAGGCACCTTAGTTCAAATCCAACCTCAGACACTTACTAGCTGTGTGACCCTGGGCAAGTCATTTAACCTCTGTTTTCCTCAATCTACTGAAAAAAGGAAATGGCAAACCCCTCCAGGATCCTTGCCAAGAAAACCCCAAATACAGTATTGGCATGCTATGGTCCATGGGGTCATGAAGAGTTGGACATGACTAAACAAGAAAAATATATGTATATACACATATATGTTATAAACACATATATACAATACACACATGTATAAGTAATTTACATATTGTAAATTATGTGTAAGACATATATAAATATGTACAAAATATATACAACACAAACACAATGTAATTTTGAAGGGAAAGCTCTGGCAATTTGGGGGAAGAGAGTCAGGAAAGGTCTCATCCAGAAGGTGATGTTTGAGCCTAACTTTGAAGGAAACTAAACTCCTTGAAGTCAGAAACTATCTCACTTTTGTATCTGAATTCCCAACACCTGGCTAGCATAGTGCTTGGCGCATAGTATGGGCAAAATAAATACATATCAACGGATTGGTTGGTTGGTTCTTCTCAAAGGAAGCCTGGGAATTTTCTGAGCCCGGCACTGTGACCATTCTGACTTTATGGATTTTCTAGTTGCCATCAGGTTTTCAACATTCTGGGTTTGTGATTGGGGTCAGTGACCCTGGGGAACATTAAAAAGTGATCTCATGAGAAAGGTGATTTGCACCTTGCCGACACGAGCTAAACCTATTCTCTGCACGGATTTGCCTGCTCTGCTCTAGTTTTTAAGCCTAAATTACGGAGCAATTAATATACAAAACATAAAACTGTCCAGTCTGTTTGTTCTTGCTGTCATGTTAGCCGTGATGATGGCAGGAACTGACTAATGAACAGGCCCCAAGTATCTGTATACATGCAGAAAGAAAGAAGGCGATGGAGAGGGGGAGAAAGAGCAAACATAACAAATAATAATTCATATTTCTAAAAGAGCCCTGCTCGTCCATTTCCTAAGGCTCTTCTCATGAATAGTCCAGCTCTTAAAAAAGAAAGAAAGAACCTTACGAAATTCAAGGCCTGTTTTGCGTTTCATTGAACAACCTTTAAGAAAAGCCATTTTTCATACTTAAGACTTTTTTCAAACCTCTCCTAACCAGTTACGCTCTGCATTGTATCTTTTGCAGCTGGCAACGGTCCAGCGACAACCCTTGAAAAAAAAAATCCCTTTCCAGTTTTAAAGGAAAATACAAGCTCTCATTTACCCCTGGATCCAGTCAGAAAATAAAAGCTTAATGCCTTGACAGGCCTGGATATTTTTTTGAGCCCCAAGTCTGATTTATGGCAGTAGCCGGCAAACCAGGCTGGTGAAATATTTGCTGCCACTCCCAGAGATCTGGAAAAATGAAGTGTGAAGTTCTGAAGAGAAGCAAGCAACAGTCTTCGAGTCACTAAACACTCCCAACAAGTTGGCAGGGGAACAGAGCTGTGGTCTGAAAGATGAAACTCAAAGGAATAGGGGAAGGAGCAGGCCTGCGCCCCTGGCGGAATCCTGGGCCCTTCAGACTCACCCTACATTTGTGACCTGAGGTGGGATGCTTACCAGGGGGGCTGGGGAGGGAAAGAGAAACGTTTTTCTTGGTTATTTATTTCTCCTATTTTCTTTATGGTCTCCCTGAAGAGGTTTCACCCCCAAGAAGGAGAAATTAAAAGAAACACCAGGAATGGAGGAAGTTGCTTAAGCCCCCACTATAAAAATACTCGGATTGAAAAATATGATCTGGTTAGGGAGGATGCATTTGCCTGCCACGGGAACTGACGAGTCAGAGGGAGGCTGAGAGACGGGCCCACGTCCCCAGTGCCAAGGTCCCTAGGTCTGTGGGTGTGGGAGCTGGGATTTTCATTCCCATGAAAAGGGAATTTCCTAGAGGTAAAACTGAGGTGGGGAATTTTCTTTTAAACAATTTTCTTGGAATGACTCACCAGGAGCACACATGCCAGGTGAAGCAATTGGTGGTTTCTTTCTTTGCTTTATTAAAGGAAGAAAAGAAATTAACATCTAATTCTTTGTTGTTGATGTTGTCTTTTTAAATTTTTAAAATTTGAAGTATTTGAAGTATAGTTTTGAGTAAACACCTGGGTCAGCCTCAGCTTTCTTAGTCTGTCTGTAGTAGAGGTACCCAAGGAAGATGGGTGGAGGCCTTTCTCCCCAGATCTGATTTGGGGTTTTTTTTTTAATGGAAAAACCAAACCGAACTACCACTATTTTCAGGGGGTGATCTTTTAAATAAACACGAGGAAGACTGAAGGTGTGAAAAGCTCAATTTTTAAAAAAAAAACTCTCTTTTTCAAACTTACCATTGGCAGATCAATGTCAAGATGTAATTTTTTTTTTTAAGGCAATTGGGACTAAGTGACTTGCCCAGGGTCATACAGCTAGTGAGTGTCAAGTGTTTGGTCTGAGGCCGAATTTGAACTCAGGTCCTCCTGACTTCAGGGCCAGTGCTCTATCCACTGTGCCACCTAGCTACCCCCAAGATTTAATTTTTTTTAAGAGTTAAAAGGATCTACTTTTTATTTCTTCTTTAAATACTGACATTTTGATCTGGTGAATGTAACATGTAACTTTGGATTTATGGAATAGCTGAATCTTTCTCATTAATTCGAAAACTGTTTATACGATACAGAAGTACTCCCACACTACTCCCCCTATACACATCCCTAAAACACTAATAAACACACCTACTCTCAGACTCTCCCAGATTTACTTTAACACCTCAAATGCCTCACTCATTTACTTTCATAGCTTTGTAAAGCTAAATGTACAGGGAAAAATCTATCTCTTGTCTCTCTGTCTCTGTCTCTGTCTGTCTCTCTGTCTCTCTATCTCTCTCTCTCTGTCTCTCTCTCCCTCTATCTATCCATTGATGATTTATCTATCTATCCATCCATCCATCCATCCATCTATCTATCTATCTATCTATCTATCTATCTGCCATTCAATCATTAACATTTATTAAATGCATACTATACTAGGGACTGGGCAGCTAGATGGCACAGTAGATTAGAGTGCCAGCCCTGAAGTCGAGAAGACCTGAGTTCAAATCTGGCCTCAGGCACTTACTGTGTGATCCTGTCACTTAACCCTGTTTACCCCAGTTTCTTCATTTGTAAAATGAGCTGGAGGAGGAAAAAGGAAACTATTCCAGTCTCTGTGCCAAGAAAACCCCAAATGGAGTCACAAAGAGTTGGACACAACTGAAACAACTCAACAACAACAACAGCAACATACTCAAGACTGGGGCTACAAAGACAAAATGAAAAACAATCATCCTCATGGAGCTACAATTCTAGTTCTCTCCTTATATCTCTCCTCTGTAACTGGGGCAAGGCAATCTGGGCTTTGTCCCAGGGTGCCAAAATTTTAAGGGTTCTGACAATGGATTCCTAAAACAGTAGAGAAACAAACCTTTGAGCTTAGCACCTAGCTAGAAAGAATAATCAGCTAAAACAAATCACTATCAGATGTTTTTCTTTCCTTTCCCCCTCTTTCTTCCCCTTCCCAAGCTGTACAGAATTAGCTCTTCCCCTGTCAGATCTGCCTGCACCCTCCCCCTGCCCTTTTTCCAAGTCATGAGACTGGGTATCAGTCTCTGTCTTAGGGACTCTGCCCTTCCCCATCTTGGTTTGTGGGGTCCTGGGTCTCTCTCTGCCTCAAATGAATTTATTTTTAAAAGTTACTTTGTTAGCATGTTTTGTGCTGCTTGTCTTTGGTGCCAGAATAACGGCTACTTCTCCCTCTGTTTCTGTCTCTTTTTGTTTTTCTCTTTGTGTCTTCTTCTGTCTGTATCTTTTGTGTGCATGCACGCACACGCACACATGCCTGCTCAAATTGAAACTGTTTAGTGTTGTCTTTCTTCTTCTTACCAACCAGTTATATTACAGGGAATGGAAAAGGAATATGTGTGTTTGCATCTTTGTATGTATGTGATTCATAATATATTATATATTATATTATATATATTTCTATATTATACATACTATATTTTGTATAGGATATATTTTATATAAAAATTGGGTATGTATACACCCATAATGTACCTATTTTATAAGTACATATGTGCGTATATATTTGTATATACACTTATATACATATGTCTACATATAGACTTTAGCGTCAGAAGAACTGGACTTAAAAATTCTGTTTCTATCCACTATCAGCTTTGTGACTTTGGGGAGTCACTGAACCTCCTTGGGCCTCAGTTTCCTCCTCTGAAAAATGAAAGGTTTGTCCTAGACTGCCTCCGAGGTCCCTTCCGTCTCTACATCTAAGGTCCGATTAATTCATGTGCTTTGGGGTAATGGAAGGTGGGGTTAGTGTTTGAGGTAAGGGATGAGAGCCTGAGGGGTTTTGTTAAACTGCTTTTGCTTTTGACGCAGAAAACCTTGAATTCAGGGATGAGGAAAGGGTTTGTAAATCCCTGGAAACTACTTAGAGAATTATCATATCTAAGCTACCTTACCTGAAAAATACATTGATTGACTAGGGGACAGGCCAGGGTACTGGAAAAAGGCCCAGATCTGGAGTGAGAGGATGAGGGTTTGAATCCCTGATATTTTCTACTTGGGTGATCTTGGGGCAAGTCACTTAATCTTTCTTGGCTTCCATTTCCTCATCCATAAGGTCAGTTGTTGTTGTTGTCGAGTTGTGTTTCACCCTTCCTGATCCCCTGGACGGTACTGTCCATGGAGTTTTCTTGGCAAAGATACTGGAGTGGTTTGCCATTTCCTTCTCTGGTGGATTAAGTCAAACAGGGGTTAAGTGACTTGTCCAGGGTCACACAGCTAGTAAGTGTCTGAGGGCATATTTGAACTCAGGTTTTCCTGACTCCAGGCCCAGCGCTCTATCCACTGAATCATCTAGCTGCCTTCATGGCCATTGGAACAAATTGTTCTCATCTGCCCATTCCATTGGGAGAAGTCTTAACCTACTTGACGTACACACCCCTCTAACTCACCGATGGATTTGAGGTCTGTCATTTATCCTCAACCTGGTTTAGCCCATCTGCTGTGATGGTTTTACTGGGGTGTGGCTATGGGGCATGCTATAGCTTCTTGGGGCCGCAGGTGAGAGTTGGGTGACAGGTGGATGCTGAAGGAAGATAAGCAGCCTTGAAAAGGGCTTGTGGGGCAGCTAGGTGGCACAGTGGATAGAACACCAGCCCTGGAGTCAGGAGGACCTGAGTTCAAATCCGACCTCAGACCAAACACTTGACACTTACTAGCTGTGTGACTTTGGGCAAGTCATTTAACCGCAACTGCCTAAAAATTAAGAAAATAAAAAGGAAAAGGAAAAAAAAAAAGGAAAAAAGAAGAGAAGTGCTTGGCAAGTCCTCACACCAGAGATGCTAGTCCTCCTGAACACCATCCCCAAATCCTTCCCAGCTTCAGTCTATGTATTATCTATGACCAAGTTCAGAATTCAGTCAGGCTAAGTCTCCTACCCAGCCAAACCTGTCTGTTTGCAGAAATCATTAACCTTCGACATTTAAAGCCCTTCATAACCAGGCCCCTTCTTGTCGTTCTAGTCTTTTTACATTTCATGGTCCCGTCTGCTTCTAGGGCCTTCCCTCTGAGATAACCTATGAGTTAGACTGTAGATATCTTGCATGTGTATAGTTTTTAGCATTTGCCTATCCCATTAGGAAGAGAGCTCCAGTGTTCAGGGGAGGTGTTTTTGCCTTTCTTTGTATTCCCAGAGCTTAACACAGTGCCTGGCACATAAAAGCACTTAATAGAGGCTTGCTGTTACCTGTTGATTTGGTTTAACAAAAGGGGTTGTCTAGTCTTAATTGGGAGTTTGGAAGAGTTTTTCCCCAACTCTGCAGGTAGAGTTCTACTTGTATTTGGGGAAATCAGCATCTATATATACATGAGATGATTAGACTCCCCTAGTTCCGGCCTCCCGGTTTTTGAATGACCTGTTGTCTGAAATAGCCCTGTCATACACCATACTTCCATCATTTCAGCTACCACACACATACAAACTCTAGAACACACATGCACACCCATAGTTCACATATTTTAGCAAATGTCCTGGCTTTCTGCCACCACTAAAATGAAAGTGACGGTAATACCATTTGGGGGCCACTATGGTTGAAATCTCACCCCCGATAGTTGTCTGTAGATTTAAGGATCTCACAGGAGGCCCAATTAAACATTAGAGCGATCCCAATTCACCCAAGGATAATATTTTCTGGTTATTTTCATCACTCACACTTCCCCCTCACCATTTAACGATGAGTTTAGGATATGACTCCTTCCCAGGGGCGCATTTTTTTTTTCCTTTTAAATTGGGATCTGGATGGCTCCTTGGTCTGGAAATACTATAGCTGAACTTTCCTCATCTAGGGCAGCATGGTACTGTGCAAAAAGGGTTGGATTTGGAGACTGAGTATCTGGGTTCAAATCCCGGCTCTATGCCCACTGTGCATGTGACTTTGTGGCCAGTCATTTTGCCTCTGTTTCCTCATCTGTAAAACAAGGGGATTGAACTAAATGACCTCTAAGATCTCTTCCATCTCTACATCTATGATCCCATAATTCAATTTAATAAATAAGTGTTCATTCAATTTATTTATGTATCCTTTATTATTATTTATCAAATGTTAAAATTATTAAATAAAGAAGTGCTTATTAAGCACCTACTACATACAGCTACAAAAGGAAATTAGACGTAGAATCCCATCTATCCAAGCCATACAAAAATAACTCTAATGCAACATAAAACATTATAGCTGCAGAGTAGAAGTGGGTAGAGTGCCAGACCTGGAGTCAGGAAGATTTGAGTTCAAATCAGCCCTCAGACATTTACTAGCTGTGTGACCCTGGGCAAATCACTTAACCCTGTCAGTCTCAGTTTCCTTGTCTATAAAATGTGCTGGAAAAGGAAATAGCAAACCAGTCCAGCATCTTTGCCAAGAAAACCCCAAATGGGATTATGAAGTCAAACATGACTGAAAAATGACTAAACAAAAGCAAAGTGGTGCAATTAAGATTCCATGTACATTCAGTACAACTTAATAAACATTCATTAAATACTTACTGTGTATATTGTATATAAAGCAACATGTGTCAAGGGATGAGGGTACAAAGATAGTTATGGCATGGGCCCTATCCTCAAAGGGGCATACAATCTAATGGATTCAAGGAGGAAAAATTGTTTTTAAGTTGTGGAAGGAGGATAAGGGAAAGTCATCTCAGAGGAGGTGCTATTCATTCATTCATTCAACAAACCATTATTAAATTCCTTCTATGTGCCAGGCACTGTGCTAGGCATTGGAGATACAAAGACAAAAATGAAATAGTCCCTGCCCTCTATGAGCTTACATTCTATTGGATGCAAAAACAGTCTTGAAAAAAGGGTAGAATTTCAATTTTACATGGAAATGGAGGTGGAGTAGGTAGAACTAGAGAATAGTGTTAGCATATGATTGGCAGTAGGACAGTGTCAGATGAGTCTTGAATATGCCTTGCAGGCCATTTTTCTAGAGATTTGAATAAACAGAGGAGAGAGGAGTAAGAAGAGCTGAAAAAGTAGGGAGGTGCCAGATGGCAGAGTACCTTGAAAGATAGGATAAAGAGTTTGGGCTTTATAAGTAGACTGGGAGATGAAGAGAATGTTTGTAGACATATAATAACCAATTTTCAGCAAGGAATATGACAAAGTCTCTCATGCTATCTTTATGGATAAATAGAGAGTTATGGGTAAGAATGACAATATATTTATATGGATACAGAACTAGTTGAATGACTGGACCCAAAGAGTGCTGATTAATGAAGGAATGCCAACTTGGAGATAAAGTTCTAGTGGAATACCTTCAGGGGTCTGTCCTTGGTCCTGTGCTGTTCAAAGTTTTTATTAATGATTTACATGGAGGGACTGATGACACACTTTTCAAATGTGTGGATGGTGTGATGGGTTAGCTAATATATTGGACAACAGAGTTAGGATCCCAAAAGATCCTGACAGGCTAGAATGCTGGCCTGAATAGAATAAAATGAGATTTTATGGGAATGATCCAATTAATGCAATGGCTTACACTTAGGTTTAGACAAAATCAAATAAATCAAATAAAAATGCAGTACCATAATTAGCTCATGACAGCTATAACTACTCCAATGTGAGAAATCTAGAGGGTGCTAATAACACTGCCCTAGAGGTGCTTTCTGTCTTGCTGACACCAGTGCTATATAGAGGCAGCTAGGTGGTATAGTAAATAGAATGTTGTGCTTGAAGTCAAGAAGACCTGAGTTCAAATCCAGCCTCAGACACTTACTAGCTATGTGGCCCTTCACAAGTCCTTTAACTTCTGCTTTCCCAAATTTCCTTATTTGGAAATGGGTAAAATGGAGCTGATAATAGCACCTACTTCACAGAGTTGTTGTGAGGATCACAACCCAAACTGCTACATAAATGCTGTTGTTGTTCAGTCTTGTCTGATCCTTCATGATCTCATTTTTTTTCCTTTGCAAAGATATTGGAGTGATTTGCCATTTCCTTCTCCAGTTCATTTTACAGTTGAGTAAACTGAGACAAACAGGGTTAATTGACTTGCTCAGGATCACATAGATAGTGTCTCAAGCTGGATTTGAACTCAGAGAGATGAGTTTTCCTGACTCCAGGCTTGGAGTTCTATCCACTGTGCCTCCCAGCTGCTAGTCATTATTATGATCATCATTATTATCATTATTATTAATATCAGTTGTACAAGCAGAGCAATAACTATCAACTTTGTCACTTGGAATAAATACCAAAAAACTCACCCTGGAGTAAGATGTATTAAATATGCCCTCAAAAAAACCTGTTGAAGACAAATTCGTCTGGAGTGGGGCAGAGAGACTTTAAACAATATCCCCTAATAGGGAGACAGAGACCCTAAGACAGCCACCAGTAGGGAAGACATTGCTAGGGAAGAGAAGTGGAAAGCAATGGAAAGGGAAGGAAAAGAAAGGGAAAGATTTCAAAGGAAGAAATTTGGGGAGAAGAAAATGAGGGAGAGTGAAATCTTTTCCAGGGATGTGGAATACCAATCTTATGAGCAAAAGCACAAAGCCAGATAAAGCTAATATAAAAGTAAAGTTAGTTAGATACATGCCTTCAGGGAGCTTGTACTCTAGTAGACGTGATACAATGCATATATCGTTAATAAACTATACATCAAATATTTATAAATCACAATGTTTATAGCAATACTTTTGTGTCAGCAAACAGGGAGACAACATGTATATAAATTAGCAAATACGAAATATGTACAGAGTGGATGGATAGTAATCTTAAAAGGGAAGGATCTAATAGCTAGGGATTTTTTGGTGTTATCTTTGTTCACCATTACACCTTTTCACTGGCTATGCCCCATGCTTAGAATGCTTTCCCTTCTCACTTTGACCTCTTGGAATCCCCAGTTTTATTCAATACTCAACCCAAGTGCTGCCTTCCACATAAAGTCTTTCCTGATATCCTCCCCCACTCCAGCTGTTAGCGTATTCACTCTCCAAACTACATGATATTAATTTTGCGTGTATTATGTATGGCAGTGGTGTTAAACGCAGATAGAAATGGATCCTTGCTGGCTACACATTAATTTAGAAAAACACAAATTAAGATTATCTCTGTTGTATTGTATTTTTATTTGTTTTGTTAAACATTTCCCAATTACATTTTATAATGTGGTTCACCTACACAAGGAGTTTTGTCTGCTAGGCAAATTTGACACTTGTGAATTGTATGTACTTATATATGTACGTGTTTTCTTCCTCATTAGAATATAAGCTCCTTGAGGGCAGGGACTATTTCACTTTTGTCTTTGTATCCTCAAGGGTAGTATAGTGCCTGTCACAGCCTAAGCATTTGTCCCCTGATTGTTGTCTTCTCTCCTGACAGAACTTGAGCTCCTATCAGGGTATCAAATAAACTAATATTTGTAAAACACAGTATAGTACCTGGCACTTAGTAGGCACTTAATAAATGCTTGTTGTCCTGTCCCCCCCTCATCAAGAATAGGGACTGTTTTATCTTTGTCTTTGTAGCTCCAGACTCTATATAGTGTCTGCCATATAATGAATGCTTGTTGGCTGATTGGATTGTTAAACCTATAATCTTGTGATGGCCACTTGGATGATGGGAATCTCAGAAAATTTTATGAAGACAAATTATAGTGTATGATTTTCCTTATCAGTTGGTTCTCCTAGACCCAGTTTTATACAGATGAAATGAACAAAGTGAAATAAACATCAGTAATGCTACCTCACATTTCTAGAGCTTAGAGGTTTACAAAGCACTTACTTCATAATGCAACTGTGCAAGAAATATTATTCCCATTTTACAAAAATGGAAGCCAAAGCTCAGGTTGCTGAAAAGACTTGCTTAATATTGACAAAGTTTTAAAGGGTCAAATCCAACACCTAAATCTTTATCTTCTGCTTTAAAGCAATTAATCAATCAAGTGATCAATAAACATTCACTAAGTACCTGAGCACGTGTGCTGAGGATACAAAAATAAGGAAAAGTCCCCACCCTCGGGAAGTTCGAAGTCCAATGGGGGAGATGAAAAATAAATATATGCAAATAAGCTACATAGAGGATAAATAGGAAATAATTAACCGAGGTAAGGCACTAGGATTAAGAGGGGTGGGAAAGACTTTTTGCAGAAGATGGGATTTTAGATGGGATTTAAAGAAAGTCAGGGAAGTCAGGATAAGGATGGACAGCAACCCAGGCATGGGCGAAGGCCAGAGAGTGCCCAGAGCAGAGAGCCCGGAGTGTTTTGTTCAGGGACCAACCAGGAGACAAGTGTCACTGAATGGAAGAGTATGGGTCAGGGAGTAAGGTATAAGAAGACTCGAAAGGTAGGAGGGAACTAGGTCATGAAGGGCTTTAAATGCCAAATGGAGGATTTTTTTTATTTTATCCTGGAGGTGATAGAGAGCTACTGGAATTTATTGTGTGTATGTGGGTGGGGGTGGGGGTGTGTGTGTGTGTGTGGGGGTGATGTGGTAGAACCTGTGCTTTAGGAAAATCACTTTAGTGGCTGAATGAAAGATGGATTAGACATCACTCCTATAAATATCTTTTTATAATGATAGTAGGTAGACATAGTTATAGGTAACTTTTTCTTTACAAAGTTTATTAAGATTTTTTGATGCCTTCTGAGAAGCATTTATTATAAACTTTGTAAGTGCTTATATTGACTCAATAATGGGCCATCATGCATATATGCATGAGAAGTAGCATGGCCCAGTCTTTTTAAAAAATTGTTCAAATTATATTTTCCCCCAATTATATATAAGAAAAATGTTAGCATTTGTTTTTTAAATTTTGAATTCCGAATTCTCTCCCTTACCTCTTTGAGAAGGTAAGCAATCTGATACAGGTTATACATGTACAATCATGTAAAACATATTTCCACATTAGTCATTTTGTGGAAGAAAACTCAAACCAAAAAAAAAAAGACAGAAAAAGTGAAAAACAGTATGCTTTGGTCTGCATTCTGACTCCATCAATTCTTTCTCTGGACGCAGAGAGCATTTTTCATCTTGAGTTCTTTGGTATTGTCTTGGATCATTGTTTTTCCTGAGAAGAGCTAAGTCATTCACAGTTGTTCATCATACAATATTGCTGTTATTGTGTGCAATGTTTTCCTGGTCCTGCTCACTTCACTTTGCATCAGTTCTCACCAGTCTTTCCAGGTTTTCCTGAAATCTGCCTGCTCATTATTTCGTACAGCACAATGGTATTCCATTACATTCAGATACCACAACTTGTTCAGCCATCCCCCAGTTGATGGGCATCCCCTGAATTTCCAATTCTTTGCCACCACAAAAAGAGCTGCTATAGGTCCTTTTCTCTTTATGGCCCAGTCTTGAAGTCAGTGATATTCGGGTTTAAGTTCTGCTTCTGACACATACTGGCTGTGTGACTATGACCAAGTCACTTAACCTCTGGGCAGACAACTTTCTAGGACTCATGAATCTTTGACCTGCATTGATGGAAAGAGTTTATACACTAGGAATTCCCTATACAAATGAAACTACACACACACACACACACACACACACACACACACACACACAGAGGGCAGCTATGTGATGCAGTGGATAGAGCACCAGGCCTGGAGTCAGGAAGACTCATCTCCCTGACTTTAAATCCAGCCTCAGACACATACTAGCTATGTGATGCTAGGCAAGTCACTTAACCTTGTGGGCCTCAGTTTCCTCAACTATAAAATGTGCTAGTGAAGGAAATGACAAACCACTCCAGTATCTTTGTCAAGAAAACCCCAAATGAAGTAGTAAAGAGTCAGGCATGACTGAAGAGGACTGAAAAGCAACAAAAGTGGGTCAGGAAATTAAGCTATGGAATTCAGACTTTATTACTACTCTGATAGATGAGGAGAATGCTATATAGACACAATGTACTGAATTTTCAGCAAGATATTTGGCAAATTCTTTCATTATATCTTTATGGACAAGATGAAGACACGTGGGCCAGAATGATAATACAATTGGGTCTACAAAGCACTTTCCCCATACTACGTATACACATGCTATCCTGTTGGTATAAGAAGCTCCCAGTGAGGAAATTCCCTCTGTTGATACAGATCCACACTGTTGTAAGTTAGAGTCTTCCAGAATTGTCTGGGGCAACTGAGAAATCAAATGACTTTCTCAGATCACTCAGCAATGTTAGAGATGGGACTTGAACTCATGTCTTACTCTTAATCCACCAAATGCTGCTGTTTCTCTTTCCACATATATGCACTTCACAGGTGATGGGGGAGCCAAACTCTCTCCAGAATCATTTATACTGAAGTACAGTTATGAAAAAAAAAAGCTCACCACAAATATCCTATAAAATGGATAACCATTTAAGAATTTATATGCCCAAATGGCTGGTGCGGCTATAGAAGATGTACGATTTGTGATGCTGCTGTTATGGGCCCAGATTGCTTTGCTGTGTTTAGAGGTTTAATATACTGCTCTCTGGCCTCTCCTGCCCCCCTCATTAATCTGTCAGTTCAATGAGCTCTAATTATGCTTCTCCTAACATGGTGTGTGCTAAAGAGCATTGCATTCATATGGGGGATAGATCTCTAAGATTTATAGCATGCTTGTTGATAATCCCACCAGGTCCCCAAATGGGGGGAAAATGTTGACAGGAGGTAAAAAATGCTGGATTCCACTTCCCTAATTATTTAAAATGCAGGCTAGTTTGCCAATAGAGGCAAAGATGGGCGGAAAGGCTTAGGAAAGAAAATAAAGTTGACTTTCAGCTAGTAATTTAATGCATGGATTTTGAATTTTTTTTTTTTTGAGAAGGGTAAGGGAAAGCAGAAATGCTGTAATACAAGAAGGACTGCTCAAGTTTTTGTTGTTGTTGGGTCATTTCAGTTGTGTTTGACTCTTTGTGACCCCACTGGAGCTTTCTTGGCAAAGATACTGGAGTGGATTGCAATTTCCTTCCCCAGATCAATTTATTGAAACTGAAACCAACAGGGTTAAGTGACTTGCCCAGGGTCACACAGCTAGTAAGTGTCTGAGGCTGGATTTGAACTCAGATCCTCCTGACTCCAGGTTCAGTATTCTATTCACTATGCCACCTAGCTACCCTGGAGGAGATAATCTGGGTTCAAATCTTACCTCTGATACTTACTGTCAGGTGACTTCAGGCAAATCCCTATATTCAACAACCATTTATTAAATACCTACTATATGGCAGTCACAGCATTTGTTGCTGAGAAGACAAAGACCTGAAATAATCTCTGGTTTCATGGGGTTTTATATTTTAGTTTCTCTCTCTGAGCCTCAGTTTCCACACCACTAAAAGGAGAAAAACAGTGTGCTTGTTTTAAGTTCAGAATAAAATAAGTAAAATTTTAAAAAAGAAAAGAAAAGAAAAGCAATGCTGCAAATACTTTCCTCACAGGCTTGTTTTGAAGATGAAGTGAAGAAGAAATATATCCCTTGTAAGCCTTAAAATGCTGTAGAAATATCAAAAGCATTTTTTTTTCCTGTGCAAGTAACAGAGAGAAAAATATAACAGAAAATTAGTACTGGTATGTTGTAGTGCCAGTGATTAAATAAGTAACAGTAAGAGACTCATGGTTAGGGAGGGGATACAGTGCTGGACACGGAGCCAGGAAATCTTGGGTTCAAATCCTGACTGACAAATACTAGCTGTGTGACCATGGACGAATAGCCTTTCTGAACATCAGGCAACTCTGTAGGTTCTATCTAGCAAATAAGAGATTTGTTGTTTGAGATTTGTATGGTAGAAGGAGTTCCAACACCAAGAGGATTATAAATCCTTGCAATATTGCTTGCTGCTCTATGGACAGGCATTGAATGATCCAGGATGCCAGGGTCCTATACACAGTAGATGCTCAATACATATTTGCTGAGTTGATGTAAGTTGGTTGTATGATTAAAAACTGCTTGTGAATAGCTTTGTATTCTCCTTAGAGCCAGCTGAGGGGAAAGACTTGACCCCAAGGTCTTCCTTAAGAATGAGGAACATGATCCTTATGGAACGGGATTCTAGACTCATATCCCTTGGGAGAGTGAGCTCAATCTCAATGCAACATCTACAATAGCATTGATCACACCAGGTTCACTCCCAAATGCTGCATAGCTGCCGGATGAGTCCGCATCTTATCTACCCCTGAGCTAGGTCCCTCAGGTATTCCGCCTTGGGCTGGGTCCTGAAGGTCATTCCAGGAAGGCACCATCTGCTGGGTTGGCTGACTGTAAAACCTGGCCTGGACTCCGGATGTCAAACTCTCTCAGCTGGATCACCATTCTGACCTCTGGAAGCTCCTAAGGTGGACTCTAGTACTCCTTCTCCTAAAAGAAGGACAAAGCAAATGCAAAGAAGTGAAAAACAGAGGCCCCCGTCCGCTAGCCACAGGTCGTCCTTGGATGGGGGGATGGGTTTGAGTCCCCTCTTTGTTGATCGAGCCAGGAAAAAGCCAAACCCAAAGCAAAGGCCTCATTTTTACTGCTCATTGCCTTTTGAACAAGCCCTAGTTCTGGTCATTCAGTCAGCCCACAGTTCGTCTCTACCTCATATGGTTAACAGACTGGAACCAGTTAGAGAATAGTCTTCATGTGCTCTGAATCACAGGGCAGAAGAACAGCCCCATTAAATGTCATCAATCACACCTTTACGGAAACAGACTGCCTAGCCCTTCAGTGTGGGGAGAAGATACTTGGCCTGCTCCCCCATCGCTTAAACGCTAGGGTCAATTAATCAGCCAGCTTTTATTAAGCACTTACTATATGCCAAGCACTTGTGCTAGGTGTCGAAATGGATAGAGTGCCAGGCCTGGAGTCAGGAAGGATCATCTTCCTGAGTTCAAATCTGGCTTTAGACACTTACTAGATGTGTAATCTTGGACAAGTCGCTTAACCCTGTTTGCCTCAGTTTCCTCATCTGTATAATGAACTGGGAAAGGAAATGGCAAACTCCAGTATCTTTGCCAAGAAAATCCTAAAAGAGGTCAAGAAGAGTTGGATATGACTGAAAAATGACTAAACAACAAAAATATGCCAAGTACTGTACTAGGTGCTGAGGATACAAAGACAAATGTGAGATACCTAGTCCTTGCCCTCAAGGTGCTTACATTTTACTTGTCAGTTAGTTGTTTTGGTCATGTCCAACTCTTTGTGACCCCCTTTTAGGGTTTTCTTGGCAGAGATACTGGAGTGGTTTGCCATTTCCTTCTTCAATTCATTTTATAGGTGAGGAAACTAAGGCAAATAGGGCTAAGTAACTTGCCCAAGGTCACACAGCTAGTGTCTGAGACTGGATTTGAACTCAGGTCTTCCTGAATCCAGTCCTGGAACTCTATCCATTGTGCCCTTTACATTCTACTAGGGGGGTATAATATGCTCCAAGAAAAGTACTTCTGGAATATATATATATATATATATATATATATATTTATGTAGTCATATATATAGTGATTTCGGTGGCAGGAGGGAGCTAATAATTAGGGGAATCAGGAAAGGCCTATTGAAGGGCATCATACCTAAGCTGAGCCGTAAGGGGAATTAGGCTCTCCCAGTGTCAGAGGTGAGGAGGGAAAGCATTCCAGCCAAGGCAAAAAGCCTGTGCCATGATACAAAGATAGGGGACGGAATGGAATGTATGGGGAACAGCAAGAAGGCTTGTTTGGCTAGAGTGTAAGGTCCATAAAGAGGAATAATCTGTAATCGGCCAAAAAGTGGTCTGGTGCCAGACTGTGAAGGGCTTTAAACGTTAAACAGAGGAGTTCTCATGTTATCCTAGAAGCAATGGGGAGCCACTGACATTTCTTGAGCAGGGAAGTGACATAATAAGATTTAGGAATAGCAATTTGGCAGATTTTGGAGGATGGATTGGAGAGAGGGAGGCTGGAGTCAGGGAAACCAATGAGGAGGCTAATTGCAATAGTGCCCCTGGAAGTGATGAGGAAGTTCACAGCTGAGAGAGTCCTTTGAAATCATTTAGTCCAGCCCCCTCATTTTATACAGAAGAAAACTGAGATTTAGAGAGGGGGAAGTACTATCCCCACGGTATCACAGGTAGTAAGTAACAGAGACACAATTTGAACTCATTTTTGTAACTAACTCTTAAAGCTCTTTCCACAATATAGCCATTGTGTTTCTGACAGGTGACAGGAGCAGGAAGTTTAGCTTTCATCATCCTGGGGACAATTTTTTTCTGATTTTAGAAAGGTAGAAAAGAAGAGGAAAATGGGGAGATCTGTAGAGATGAGACAACATAAGATTAGCTAGGAGAGAGATACACTACTATCTGCTTTGAAACACTGTGATTCACAAATTGTAAGCTCTATGCACCTTATTGTTTTACTGCATTGACATTTGTTTGGGCAAAAGTTTATTTTCAGTCCTAACATAGCTCCATTAACCAGGACTGCACAAAATAATAAGTCTCACTCAATTGGCATATTAAGGTTTGTAAAAATATTTTTCTTTTCTCACAATAACTCTGTGAGGGGGAAAATGTGCATATATTATTACTCCCATTTTATAGATGAGGAAAACAAGTCTCAGAGACCTTTCCCTTGGTTTCTTAGCTAGGAAGAAACAAAGCCAGTGTTCAAATCTAGGTTGCTTAACTCCAAATCCAACATTTTCTGTATCATACCATCCTGCCTCTGGAGAGGCCATTCCTACTGGTTATCAAAGAGGCTAGGCTGGAGCTGGTGGTGTTGGTGGGGAACCTAGCTCCCCTGAAGAGAGGAATTTGGGCATAACAAGGAAAAGATGATCTCCGAGAGAAAGTAGATCAAGGATCTCAGTGGATGGGGTGGTATAGTTTTCCTTGTTGCAATTTGGAGGATAACACTTCATATGTGTAACAGGATGTCTAATGGAGAAGTAATCAATCAACAAGTATTTATGAAGTACTGTCTTAGGGTGCTTCATTAGGGACCAGACGAAAGGAGAATAATTTCTGTCCTCAAAGAATTTATTATATTCTAGGGGAGGAAACAAAGTGTGTGTGTGTGTGTGTGTGTGTGTGTGTGTGTGTGAGAATCTCTCTCTCTTTCTCTCTCTCTCTCTCTGCAAAGGTCATAAGACCTGGTTAAGGTCCAGGGGTGGGAGATGACTCTCTTTCCCTTCAAAGGCCCTAGCTCTGTGGCATAGGAGCTAGATTCAATCCTGAAGACTTCACTTATACGCTAGTTCATTATACTCCCACCCTAGAGCCCAGGGGAAAAGTTCTGAAGCATAGATTTGGTTCACGTCTAGGGTTTCCCCAAAAGGAAATAACAGGGTCCCTTCTAAAATGTCCTCAATGTACAAAGCAGACCAAGGGTAGAATGGCTATTTATTTTTTTTGCCACAAAAATTAAATGCTCAAAATGTAGGCCTCATAAATGAACATCAACGTGTACTTAAAGCATGATACTCATGACTTCTATTGTGCTCTCCTAGGATTATCTAAGCACTTTCATGTCAGACTTGAGCAACTCACTTAAGGTCCCTATTTTCTGTCAAGTTGTCTTGTGACTTAGGGATATAGGATAGTCACACCCACCTTGTGTCTTTCTGTTACCCTGTGGGTAATTCTCAACTTTATCTCTTTGGAGAGTATAGTGTTCCATGACAGGCAGCCATTTAATATCACCAAAAGGATATTGGTATCAAAAAAAAATGGACCTTTGTATCAAGGGGAAATTTAGGGTCATTAAAAGAATTTTGGGTCAGACCAGCAAAAATGGTGGAGTGAGAGGAAGTCTAAGCTTTGAAGGATTCCAACTGCTCTTTGGGTCTGGGTGATGCAACTGCAGGCTTACTCCTGTTTGGAGCTCCAGCAGACAGCTGCTAGTCCCAATCTCTATCAACTAGCTGGAAGTCTCTTGTGGGTTCATCCCTTGCAGGTTTGTCCCTGGTCCATATGCCCTGCCCCGGTTACTCAGCTGTAGGTCCCAGACCTGTTCTGTGGGCCAAATCTATGATCCTTCTAAGGGTCAGAGAAAAAGAGTGTTAGGCTTTTTTCTCTAGTCTACATTCCCTTTCCAGGGAGATAGCCACGTGTCTCAGCCTCCATTCTTCCCCATCCCTAATCCAGGGTCAGAGAGACACAATTGTTGGCCATAAGCCCAGCCTACGTCTGCATTAGAAGGATCTGAGACCTTGTTCCAAAGTCAGAGTGATACAGCTTCTGATTCACCTCTGTTCCTACTTATTCCCTGCCCGAATACATAACTAGAGACCCAGCCTCCATCAGCTCCAGATCTGGAACCCACTCTGCAGTCAGAGCAACGTAATTGTTGGTTGCCTGCTGGAAGCTTTTGCGTGGGCCTTTCTGGCTGAATCCTTTCCCCTGATCATAGGGGAATCCTGATCGCAGACATTTGGGCGTTTCTTGTGCTGAACTGGACTGGAAAAATGACATATTTTAATTTCTCCTTGAATTTCTTGATCGCTCCTAGGTCTGGTGTTTCTTCTTAATATTTGTTGGAATAATTATGGGAAAGAACTTGATTATCCTGCTTTGTCTCCCTCCACCATTTTTGCTAGTCTGACCCAAAATTCTTTAAATGACCCTAAACCTCCCCTTGATACAAAGGTCCATTTTTTCCGACACCAATATCCTTCTGGTGATATTAAATGGCTGCCTATCATGGAACACTATATTCTCCGAAGAGATGAAGTTGACAATTACGTAAAGGGCAATGGAAAGACACAAGGTGGGTGCGACTATCCTATAGCACATTACAAACAAAAAAATTACATACAAGGAGTTGCGTAAAGGATGTCATCAGATAAATGCATGATGAAAAAAAAGAGTGAACTGGTCACTCAGAGGGAGGGAATACCAGGAGGCAGCCTACATATTCCACTGGTATCCCCATGATGTCAAGAAAATCAAGGAAAACCCCCAGGACCTTGGGTGGATTGGCCCTTTGTGGTTTACTTACAGAAAGACATCATCAAGAGATGCAAGAGCATGAACAGGCATGAGTGGGTTTCATTTTTTTTTTTTCATCATTGGATGGAATACCCACATTAATGAAGTCACAGATATATTGGAATATTAGAGTATACATATATGTGCATATATATATGTATATATGGTATACATACATATATAATAGCTAGCATTTATATAACAATTTAAGGTTTACAAAATGCTTACACTCAGTTCTTTTGATCGTCACTACATACATTTAAGTTTTGTTCTATTATTATCCTGATTTGGGGTTTTCTTGGCACAGATACTAGAGCAGTTTGTCATTTTCTTCTCCAGCTCACTTTACAGATGATGAAATTGAGGCACACAAAGTGAAGGGTAAAGTGACTTGCCCAGGGTCACACAGCTAGTTAGTATATGAGGCCAGATTTGAACTTATGAAGATGAATCTTCCTGATGTCAGGCCTATCCACGGTGCCACCTGGATGTCCCTATGTACATGCATATGTGAATGTAAATGAGAAGCAGATACTGTATCAGATAGAGATCTGGCCTCAGAGTCAGGAAGTTCAGGTCTCAGTCTGACACATATTGTGAGACCCACAACCTCCCAGGACTCTAGGTAACCCTCTAAGACAGAGGTTCCCAAACTTATTTGACCTACTGCCTCTTTTCAAAGAAAAAAATTACTTAGTGTCCCCCTGGAAATCTACTTTTTTAACACTTTACTGGTTTTTTTTTTAGAAATTTATATCATTTCAAAAAATATAAAATATATTTTTTAAAAAATTCCACATAATTTAATGAATTTAATAATTTATTTTAAATTTGTGGGTTTTTTCTGCATTGAAATTTTGATGGTGTCATGTAACTGTATAGTATCATATTGTAAACAACTCGTTACATGTACATATTCCTGCTGATGCATGCTGAACTTCCCAACAATGCACAATACCTGCTTGTTAAGACCTGTTGGCGGACTTGACCACTGATGGGTTATAACTGGCATTTTGTGTATTTATTTTTAAAATAATGTAATCACTATGATTTTAACTCTGTTACATGACAGACATGTATGAATGGTTTTTCAAAATTTTCTTATCTTCTCTTCTTTCCTTATGTTTCCACCACCCCCTTATTTTTATTCAATGCCCCCCAGTTGCACTTGAGGCTACTACTACCCCCATGGATCATTACAGAGCCCCCAGAGGGCAGTACCACCCACTTTGGGAACCTATGCTTGAGTCTGAGACAAGTTACAGAAGAGTTGTCCATCTGCATTTATATAGTCAGTCTTTTCACCAGGAGTTCCTTATACCAGTGAAGTCATGAGTCCAGTCCCTAAAGTAGGGATAATGCATTGACATAGGGACTTTCCTTATCAGGAAACTCCCCACAGTGAGAAAATCATAGGTCCCTACACACCCCTCTCCATATATATGTGATTTATTGTGAAGATCCAGTGAAATAATATACAAAAACAACAACAACAAACTTTGAAGAGCTATATAAATGTGTCATCATCATCATTATCATCATCATTATCATTATTAATGGCACTAACTGCTGCTAGGACTTTCTCTCATTTTCACATCCAGGGATCCATATGGTAGGCAGTGGGAGCCCTCTGTGTCATGGGTGGGGACTTCTGGGTTCCAGTTTCCTCTGGTTTTGGAAGGATTCTAGTATTTGCAGCTAGAAGGGACCTCGGGTTCACATTGCAAACCATTTTGTCCCTTTAAAACAGACTTTCCATATTTCTGATCAGTTTTCCCATCTGTAATACAGGCGTTCCCAGCTCTAATGAACCCCCCACCTCCACCCCCTCACCAGGAGGTGTGAGGATGAATCAGATAATGTCTGTGAAAGGCTTTGAACTCCTTGGGAGCAAGATACCCACATAAAACAGAAGGTCTTATTAAAAACTCCATGAAAGTTCATAGCTCTTTCCATCTACGGAGAGCTCCAAACATTTCCTCCCCAGAAAGGATTGCATTTGCTTGCTCAGCTAGCCTTCTGGGATGGATGTTAACGACTGTATTACACTGTGGTGCAGCCATCCCTCAGGACGTAGGATAAGAGGATTGGAGGGGATTGAGGAGATCACCCACTCAAAACTCATGATTTTATAGATTGAGGAAACTGAGTCCCAAAGCCAGGAAATGACTTACCTGAGTTCATGCAGCAAGTAAGTAGCTGAGCTGACATTTGTGCCCAGGATCTTCTGAGTCCAGAACCAGTGTGCATCCCACTGCATTTCACTGTCCGCTCTCTGATTTCTGCTCTAACCACACCCCGAGTTAAATGACTTACCTAAATTAGCAGCAGAGTCCAATTTTAAACCAAACTCCAAATCTAATACTCCATCAAAACAATTTTGCAGAGAACTTTGGGAAGAAACAAACTGACTCCTTATCAAGTGGGAGCAATAGATTAACCTCCTGACATTCTTGCAAGTTAGATTAGATTTTCCTTAAAAGAGATTGAAACCATCTTCATGACTTAACTGGCTCAGGCAACTGAAGACTTAGATTGTTGACTTAACTCCCTTATCAAAATGAATACAAAATATGCATGAGGATCTTCAGGTGGACTCAGATGCTTGGCTGGTGGACCAACATGGGCATCTCAGAGGCTGGTGAGCTTCATTCAGCTGAATCAACTTGTCCCCAGTGCACATCCTTGTTGACTACTCTCCTATTTTAGTTGGGTTAATCTCCTTTTGTTAACATTGGGGTGACTATTAAATGTCATTTCATTCTAATAGCAAATATAAACTACAAGGGGAATGGCCTGAGTAAGATCCAGCCCAGAACACCCTCAAAACACATTTTAACCCCTCCCTCTAGCACACAAACTTAAAAAAAAAAACCCTCTCAATCAGCCTTAGACCCCTGATCATGCTTTCCTTTGATCATCTTCCTATGCTCACTTAGGTCTCTCAAGGTCTCTCTGAAGTATCAATTGTGAGACACGGGAAACAGTGGACTGCTCAGCATGGTGTGCCCAAATAAAAGAAGGCGTTGTTGTCTACGAGCAAAGCAGAATTGCAGTAGCACAAAGGAAATGTGAAATGTACAAATCTCTATCCCAAATGTTCAAACAAATTATTTTTGCCTGACCCGTGGCTTTCTGAGCTCGTATTGAACTGATCAGTCACAGTCTACACTGTATCTTGGCCCCAACATTGTGATGTCATTGGTCCTCTTGAAGTATGAAGGATGAACAACATTACCATTGCCAGGGCATGGGATTGAGCATGGGTATCCGCGCCCCAAACACACTTTGACCTCTTGTTCTGGGAACAGCAATCAAATCATTATTAAAAATGTTTTTGGAAAGGGGCCTGATAAATGAATGAATGAATGAATGAATGAAGTATTTACTAAGTGTTATGTTAAGAGCTGGGGGCACAAATAAGAAAGTAAGACAGTTTCTGCCCTCAAGAGCTCACTTTCTAATGACAGTGACAACGTCTATGGAAGATTTCATCTGCAAGTCAGATGGAAAGGTCCCATGGTCCTTAGGGTTTGGTGGCAAAGCAGACAATAATACTTCTTTACTGTCATTTCCACTGATCAAAATATATCAGCTTCTGATGTTGAACTACTTCATAGTACCAAGGACTTTGGTGAAAATAATCTTTCCTAGGTGTTCAGTGGCTATGGCTGCAGCCCTTGCAGGAGCAGTGACCAGGCTGCGTCTCCACAGGGGCTGCTTCCCAGGATGATGGATGGGGGCACTGGGCTGGAATCATTCCTATTCTCAAGGCTCTTGGGTTCAGATTCCTAGGCTGTCTCTCAGTGGTGGTGGTGACTTGACTTGCCTGACTCATGCTGCCGCTGCTGCCTGTTTCTCCCTCGGAATGCCTTCCTGCTTCAGGGCAATAGACTGTACTACAGCTCCACTCATCATCCAGTGTCTGCAGGAACCAAATCATCCTTACTTAGCCATCATTTTCCTACATATGTGGCCTCCCCCTATTAGCATGTAAACTCCTTAATGGAAGGTATTGTCTCTCTTTTGTTTTTGTATCCATATCACTTAGCAGAGTGCTTGGTATATAGTAAGTATTAATGAATACTTTTTCATTCATTCATTCATTCATTCATTTATTCACTCATTCATTCATTCATAATGTTAGGAGATTAATAACCCTCTGAGGCTTTTGTGTAGTAGAAAGAGCTTTGAATTGAAAGGGGCTTGGACCAGATGATCCCTAAGAGCCATTAGGAGCAGTGCTATATTACATTAATGTATTATATATAATTATATATTTATTATTATTTATATAATAACATACATTTATAATTATATTACATATAATTATATTACATATAATTATATTATATATAATATATATTATATTAAGAGCCTTAGGAGCAGTGCTATATTTTCAATTTTCGTTGATATTCTCTTTGACCATAGCCTGATTTCTTTTTAGGTCTAGCCAATTCTTTAAGGTCTTGAGTTTGTGATTTAGCTCTGATTTCTGCACTGGGATAGAAGTAAAAGGACATACTTCTAGCAGAAACTTGAAGGAAAGAGATAAGATTCTGGGATAATGACTCAGCTTGGGATTTGGTCAGGTCTCTGGGAACTCATATCTCCCTTATGCTGGTAGAAAGGGCTGGGTCATCACCAGTTGTCCTGACCTATGTCTTGCCAGTGGATTCTGATGACTCTGAAGGAGAAAGTGGGGCTTATGACTTTTCACAGCTCTGCCTTATTTAAATCCAATTCACTTGCAAGTCAAGACATCACCATCCTGATGTCATTGGTCCTCTTTGAGAAGGAAGGAAGGTCTGTGGGAGCTTTAAATGACCATAGGAGGTTAGGACTTGGGGTTTCTTTATTCTCTTCTAACCCCTAGCCAGACTTAAACCCTTCTAGCAGCCCTTGGAAACCCTATGAATATGAGTGGGAGCCTAGTCTTTTAAACAGAATACCCAACAACTAGGAGATGTGTCATCTTAGTGATGGATTTCTCATAATATTATAAACTGGGTAGCTGAATTTTTCATTGCCTTAGAGACGCTTGTGGCCAAAGATCCAAGGATAGAAAGTTCATGTCTCTCTCTATTAAGGAATTTAATTCACATTTTTACTTTGACTCAGCCTTTGATTAATACTCTAGACACATCATGCAGCAGACTTTAGGATTATGAAAAGTGATTTGTCTAATCTGTGTGTCAGTTTTCTTTTGGGGTCTACACTGAGGGGGGGTGGGGGAGAACACATGCTTGACACGCTGTAGCTATTGATTTCATACTGTTTGCTTTTACATTCTGGCCAAGCCAAACGGATAAATAGCATTTTGATCCATAGGGTGTTGGGAAAGTGTTGTCAACATCTACAGAACCAATTCATCTGGAGGATTTCATGCTGTAGATATCAGCCCTGGAAGTAGGTTTTAATGAAATCTCTGGCAAAATGCAGTTAATATAATAGTGAATGTAAAAACATATGCTCCCATTAGGGAAAAAGTTCTGGCTGGCAATGATCCGGTGTTGACTTTCATGTGTCCTCAAGGTTATATGTATTTCTGACCCTTAGTTCTGATTGGTCTCTTTGCTCCTGGTGTGAAAATCTTGAACGGTCCCAGAAAAGGCTTATACCTAACAAAATGTTGATTTTTACTTTGTATTATTCTTATTCATTCATGTACATGTTATATACAAGTATACGAATACATATACACTAACACATTAGACTATAAGCACTTTCAGATGAGAGACTATTTCTTTTTTTTTCCTCTTTGGGTCAATAATACCTAGCATTACTGCTAGTATCCTGCATTTCTAATCACCCAGGTTCACAACCTTCAATCAGTCGATCAACATGCATTTATTAAATGTCTACTACATGTCAGACACTTTGTTAGCTGCTGGGGATACAGATGCCCCAAAATGAAACATTCCCTGCTCTCCTAGTAAGGGAAACAACATGTACATGATAAGAACATAGAGGAAAAAATGCAAAATACATACACGGTGATTAGGGAGGGAAGGCATTGGCACCTGGTGAGATCAGTAATGAAAGTAGCACTTCTTGACAATCTTGGTGCCATTCTTGACTTTTTATTCTCACTCATCCCACGTATCTAATCAATTAGCAAATCCTGTTCCTACCTCCACACTATCTTTCACACACATTCCCTTCTCCCTACTCATCTAGTCACCACTCTAATTCAGGCCATTTTTACCCCTCTGGACTTTTTTGACTGGCTTCCCAATTGGTCACCCTGCTGCCGTGTTACATTTCACCTCTGTAGTCACTGTTTGATTGATCACAAAGCCAAGATGGATCTTTCTGCCTGAATTCCTCTCTCTCTCTCTCTCTCTCTGTCTCTTTCTCTCTGTCCTCTCTCTCTGCTGCCAGCTCTTCCCTTACTGCTGGCCCGCTCGCATCACTGCTTAGGTGGCTCTCCTCCCAGATGTTCAGGAGAAGAAGCTGCCTGCAGTTGTCCCTGCAGACATTTCAATGGTCACAAGGTAATACTAAAGGAAAGAAATTCACAAGAGACACAAAGTCAGCCAGGGGCTAGTTAAGTCTGTGATTCACTTAGGACAGTGTCAGTCCTTGTCAGTGTTAGTAAAAGACCTTCCTTCTCTACCTCTCCCTGGAATCACGTCTTGTCACCTGGAGAGGGCTGTGTCTAACAGCAGTCACCAGATGAAAACTTCCTCTTCTTTCGCCATAGGACTTCATAAACTTTTTTTTTTTTTTATCACGGCTTCCACCGGAGGCCTGGTAGAGGCACCCTCCCCCTCACCCAAAGCAAGCAAAGAATAGCTGAGCATGTGCTGTTTAGGGGGAAGAGCCCCATTATACTACGATACAAGTCAGCTGAGTGAAATCTTGGTGCTAGGCCTGGGCCATTTCAAGGTGTGTTTATATGAAGGAATGCCTGGGTAATATTCCTACTTTGACTGACATAGCTATTTGAATGTTAATAGCACAGCAGCAGCTGCAGCTGAGTATATGTGATAGGTGTTGTGTTGCAAAACCAGTTTATCTAATCCAAATAATACCCAGTTTATTCTTGCTTCCTCTGGTTGGGCAGCCTGGTCCTAATGCACACTGCACCCTACCCAGGCCTCCTTAGTCAGTAGTCCAAGTAGCTCGATATAATCTTTCCTTTTTTCAATTCAATTTTCCATTAAAAACTTAACATCGAATGTTAAAAACAACAAGCTAATGACCTACTATTCTTTTTCTTCCTTATCCCCCATCTAATTCTGTCTAACTCATACTATCTTCCTTAGGACCCTAGTTGAGAGGAGCTAGTTGAACTTGTAAACTAACATTAATGGAGTTTAATGAATGTTAACACTTCATTCCCCACCCAAGTAACTTTGGCAGCAATTCAAGTGTACTGGGATATACTTGAACAAAGAATGGATTTAGAATCAGAAGGCTTAAGTTATAGTCTTGGCCCTGCCACTAATGAAGACAATCGCTTGTTCATTTTAGGCTCCAAATTCCTCAACTGTCGAGTCAATGTTATATCAAATGATCTCTAATATTCCTTCTAACTATAAGATCCTATCATCCTAATGAATGCTCACTTAAAAAAAATTTTGTATTCTAAATTTAAACACCAAAAAAAAGCAGAATATAGAAAACTAAATATCCATCTCTCTATTTTGATATAATATGACATGATAGGATATGATGATATGTTATAATATACAATTGTCCTTTCCACCTCACAGCTTTCCCCATTGTGGTTTCGATATATTGAGGGTCAGCATAAGCAATTAAAGGGAAATTTTTGGGGAGTTTTGTGAAAGCTGCAGACAACATAAGAGGGCCAGCAGATAACACAGAGCCTATGACCAAATATTTAACCCAAATTTTACAATAAGGTACTGTAAAGACCCCATAAAAGAAAAAGAAAAAAAATCATACTTCTTCTCTGGTATGAAGAGAAGGTCAAAAAAATTTGTGCAGATTTTTATGATATGATATATGTGTGTGTATGTATTTCCAACAATGGGGGCTCATTTAAAAGGTACCTTTTGAAGAGAGTATTTAACCTAAAGGTATACTTTTCAGGCTTATGGCAAGTTGGTACGGGGGATAGTTTGATGCTCAGAGCGGGTTTTCAGTGTTATTTACTTCACACTCTGTGTGTAGCTATTTACCCTCCTCCTACTCATTTAGCTAGTTAGTCGTAGCAAAGTGCCTGGCTTACTGCTAACATTTAATAAATGCTTGTTGACTGACTGACTGCTCAGCTGGACAGATGTAGACGTTTCTCTTTAACTTATTATAAGAACCAGATGGTGCTTTGGAAGCCCTGCCGATGGGCCAGTGTGAGCTGCACAGACCTTGCTGTCTGAAGCCCAGAGTTCTAAGCTGAGAAGACAGGACAGGAAGAGGCATTGAGGGGTCAGGGGAAGACCTACAGGATCTTATGGAAACTATCCCATAGTGAGAAGTGATGCCTTAAAATCACTGCAGTGTATACCACAGAGTGTTCCTGAGTAACGATGCACTATATCACAACCCTCAAAGTTGGCAAATTTTTCCTTCCAAGGTTGTTAAGTAATCAATCCACGAACATTTATGAAGCATCCACATGCTAGGAACTGTACTAATGTTTGGGGATGCAAAGAAAAGCAAAAATAGGCCTTGCCCTCAAGGAGCATACAGTCTAATGGGGGAGAAAACATGCAAACCACTATGTGCAAACAAAACATAGACAAGATAAATTGGAGGTAGTCTCAGAGGGAAGATTTGAGCTTTAAGGAGGATTGAGAAAATCCTGTTGCAGAATTGGCCTTTAGCTGAAACCTGAAGGAAGCCAAAGAACCCAGAAGGCAGAGATGAGGAAGGAGAGAATTCTACTTTTTTTGTGGTTTTGTTTTTTCCCTTACTTGAGATAAAAAATAAGGTCATGCCGCCAACCATAGAATACCACTTTACGTGCTCCAAGACCATAATTTCTCTTAACCTTCTCAATGTGGTGCGATATAAGGAGAGTGTTGCGTTTGGATCCAAAGTTCTAGGGGTCAAATCTCACCTCTGCCACTTCCTAGGACAGATCGCTATATTTGGAGTCACGAAGACCTGAGTTCAAATCTGGCCTCACTCTGTGTGACCCTGGGCAAGTTACTTTATCCTGTCTGCCTCAGTTTCCGAACTGTGAAATGGGGTAACTTACAAAGTTGTTAAGAGGGTAAAATGAGATAATATTTGTGAAGTGTCTATCATAGTGCATGGCACATAGTAGGTGCTTAATAAATGCTTATTTCCTTCCTTTCTACTACTATCTGTATGACCCTAATAAAGATTGGGTCTCAGTTCTCTCTTCTGTGAAATAAGGGGGATGAATTAGATGGCCCTGGAGGCCCCTTCCTAATATAAATCCAATTATTTTAAAAGGAAAGATTAAGGTAGAGGATCTCTAAGTACCTTTCCAAAAGAATCCTAACTCTTTTACTTATTAACTGTGTGACTTGGGAAAAGTCATTTACCTTCTTTAGTCCTCAGTTTCTCATCTATAAAGTGAGGGGGTTGAACTCTATCTCTAAGGTTCCTTCCTGCTCTAAATTTAAAATCTTTTGTCTCTAAAGTTCATTTCAGTCCTAAATCCTATAGAGCCATTTTGTTTGATATAGTTAAAAAAACAAAAACAAAAACAATCCACTGGATTTGGAATCAAAAGATCTTTTTGTTATCTGGTAACCTTATATAAGTCACTCTCAGGGCCTCTCTTTCTCTCTCTCTCTCTCTCTCTCTGCATTTGTAAAATGAGGGGTTTGGACTAATGACTTCCAAAGTCCTTTTTAGTTCTAAATTTATAATCCCAATATTGTCTCCCCAAATACTGTCTTAGCTTGGTGATTGGCAATAGTCTCATCCCAATTTCTCTGTGATTCAGAGGACTGAAGTTTTAGTGGAGGAAGGAATTTTGGAGGCCATTTACTCAAGCCACTTTCATTTTAAGAGATGCAGAAACTGAGACCCAGGTATGTGAAATGGCTTGTCCAAAGCCATGCAATTTTCCTATAGCAGGATGCTGTCTTTCCTTCTGTGGATTTACACCAATAGACTTTGATCTTTATTTTGTGATATCAAGCAGGACGCTTCAATTTGTGGCCTAATTTGCATATTGAATCTTGGACTTAGATAAGGAAAAGAGAAAGATTATCAACAAGCATTTATTATGTTCCTATTGTATTCTGGTATTACAAAGACAAAAATGAAATATTTCCCTTTGTCTAGAAGCTTACATTCTAACCTTAGAGATAACATGATAAAAATAAATATGAGATAATTTTGGGTGTGGAGGAGACAGGAGGCAGTAGCAATAGGGGAGGACCAGGAAAGGCCTTATGTAAAAGTTGGTGCTTGACCTGGGTTGTAAAGGAAATCCAAGGTCATATTTTCAATGTGGGCTGTTCATTAATATGTCATAAATAATTGCAACTTAAATGTAAGAAATTCCTTTCATCTCAAGATGGGAATTGGGTTGTTTTTGTTTTGTTTGTTGTTGTTGTTGGAAGAAGAGAAAGGAGAAGACTTTGCTCCTGTTTTGCAGATGAGGAAACAGAGGCACAGAGAAATTTAATGATTTGCTCAAGGTTATGTGGTAAGAAGTTGGGAAATTTGAAACCAAAACCTGGGTTACTTTGTACCCAATATAATGATCTAGACATATGCTACCTCTTTTGAATATCAATTCGTATTAAGATTTTGAGTGATGCTAGAATTTGAGTGGGCAGCTAGGTGGCACAGCAGATAGAGTGCTGGACCTGGAGTCAAGAAGATGTGAGTTCAAATCTGGCCTCAGGCTAGCTGTGTGACCTTGGGTAAGTTACTTTACCATGTTTGCCTTAGTTTCCTTATCTGTAAAAAGAGCTGGAGAAGAAAATGACAAACCACTCCAGTATCTTTGCCAAGAAAACCCCAAATGAGGTCATAAAAAGTTGGACATGACTGAAACAATCCCTTTCACTTGGAGGGACTAGCTGTCCTGGGTTGGTATGATAAGGAAAAAGCCTGCCTTGATGACAAGATTATGTCCCAGTCTCCTTAAAACAGGGGCTGGTCAAGGTTTCCAAAGTTCTTGTTGAAGCTCTGACCCCTGCTCTTTCAGGGGGTGAGGATGAGGATATGGACAATCACTCTGATAACTTCGGAAATCAAGGAGTTTGGGGACAATAACCTCATGCTGACTCTTCTGAGTCGAAGGGGTGGGAGTGGAGGCTGGCTCATGACTCGATGAGTTGTGTGAGGGGAATGTGCGGCAAGGCAATCAGAGACTGTTGTGAGGGGTAGGGATTGGGGCTTGGTGGTGGATGATGGCCTTGGTACAAGGGCACATCAGCCATAGGTTGAGACTCTGACCTTAGAACTATTCAGAGATAGTAGATGTTTTGGTCTGATTCCCAGCCTCAGCTCAACTGCCACATCTTGTAGATTATATTTCCACACACCTCTCAAAGCCATCTCTTCTCTCCATTCACAGGGCCACTACCTTAGTGCAGGTTCTCGTCACCTCTTGAAGAGACTATAACAGTAGCCTCCTAATGGGTCTTCCTGCTGCAAGACTTCCCCCTCTCCAATCCATTGATGCCACAGTGATTTTCCTAAAGCACAAATCTGACTCTATCCCTCCTATGTTCAATAATCTCCAATGGCTCCCTATTACTTCTAGGATCAGACACATATTCCTCTGTTTAGCATTCAAAGTCTTTTATAACATGTCTCTAACCTGCTTTTTTAGTTTTAGTATATGCTGCTCATCTTCATGTACTCAATAGTCCAGTCAAAATGACCTTGCTTTTTCTAAGACATGACATTACAACTCTCTGTACAAGCTGTCCTCTATGCCTGGAAAGCACTCTTTCCTCACTTCTTAAAATTTCCTTCAAAACTCACTTCAGTCTCCACCTTCTCCATGAAGTTTTTTTCAATTCCAACAGCTCTTAGCATCTCTCCTTCTGCACAAATTCCCTCATATTTATTTTGTATTTTTCCACATATCTTCATATATAACATATAAATTTTACATGGAACTTGTATCTCTTTATATATATAACTCATAAATAAATTTGATATACAACTTGTATATCTTGACATATCTTATATATCTTTACATTTCTACACATTGTGTCCTGTGATAGAAGGTCATCCACTTGAGGGCAGTGACTTCTTCATTTTTCTTTTTGAATTCCAAGCACCCAGCACAGTGCTTGGCATGGTGGGAAGCATTTAATAAATGCTCATTGATTGACCAAACTCAATTCAGTTCAATACACATTCGTTAAGTCAGTCAACTAGTACTTATTAGGCAAAGACACACACACACACACACACACACACACACACACACACACACACACCCCTCTTACATCCACAGCAATCTTCTTGTCAAGGCTAATCATGGTATGGAAGTGACCTTGAGTTTTGCAGATTATGCCAACAGTTCACAAGCCCCGGCAGCTCCTTCTGGGCTGGAAAGACTTTGAACATGGACTTGGTGAAGGATCATGTGTCCACTGTCTAACTAGCTAAGGGTGGAGAGGTTTGTTACCTGCTTGGTCCCAGGGCACTGACTTTTTCTAGCCCAACAACAGTGGAAACCATCTGCCGATTTGTAAAGGGATTACTATCTGCATTGGTGGAGGGTGTACCCACGCAAATTCTTGAAGCACTGATGTATGTCAAAGGAACTTCATTAGCATTTAATCACTTTCTGTTGGTCTCTTCCTCCCCCACTCCACCTCCCCTGAAAGCTAGTAGCCAGCTTCTCCCCCTGCCTCTTTGTGACAATCAACAGGAGTCCATTTCCCTCTGACCAGCCTCCCCTCTCTGATCACAAGAGTCGGCATGTAGTACCATAGCCCTTAACACCCACATTCATCCCCTTCAACGGCAACAGTCTAGGCCTTGGCCCACCCATTGTGGTCATTGAGACTATCTCATTTTTTTTTTTAAAAGGTTGACTCCATTTTCTCAATAAGCTGCCATAATCACTAACCAACTCTGAATACTTAGCATGTACCTGATGGTACAGATGGCCCATACCCTATCCCAGGCATACTTTAAGAAGCTGACTTCATATTCTAATCTAGCCATTAACTACCCAAACTCTGGGTCCCTGCAGAAAGGTGCTTGTCCTATCTTGAGCCCTGAAATAGAGCTTGCTCTTGGTAAGCTTGCCATGGCAGGCAGGGGAGGTAGCATGCCAGCTCATCACTTGTCAATGTTGCCACTCCAGGGTGATAATCCTTTGTATGCTTCTACTCACTGTGAAGGAATGAAGAAGGCCTGGAAAGTGGAATGAAAACAGAAGGGAAGGATCATTAAAGTGTTGCAGATTGACTAGCTGGAAGAGCCAACCACCTGTGTATTATGATTTCAGGGGTCTGGGAAGGCTCTAGGCCAAACAGTATCCAAACATACCTTCCCAACCCAGCTTCCTGGTGCCTAAAATTTCAATTAGAGATGAATTATTAAAACAGTTTCTTGTCCAAACAAATATCTAGAGGGGAATATTGTGGGTGCTGGTGGTGGCGTGGGCTGGGAAGTGGCAGGTCATAGGTTAAGTGATATCTCAGATCTTAGATTAAATAAGCTTATCAGATATTTTCCTGAGATCAGATTTGGGAGAAGAGGAAGAAGCATTGAGCACCTAAGGGAGTTGGTGATACAAAAGGGGGGAGTTATAGAGAGAGATACAAAAGATGGGAATTATGGTGAGGGAGAGAGAGGGACAGAGACAGAGATAGAGAGAAAGAGAGAGATAGAGAGAGAGGCAGAGAGAGATAGAGAGACAGAGACAGATAGTGAGAGACAAAGATAGACAGAGAGCCAGAGCCAGAGCTAAAGACACAGAAACCATCAAAGATAGAGACAGAGCCAGAGACAGACACAGAGACATGCAGAGAGAGATAGAAACAGAGTGAGAGAGACAAAGACAGATATATACACAGAGAGAGAAAAGAAAGAGAAACATATATAGAGTCAGAGAAAAAGCTGACCTCTTTACTCCCTGAAAAGTTGTGGAGGCATTGAATACTATGCCTCACTTATCACTGGACTTTAGAGATCAAATAAAAATTCCTTTTTTTTTTCCCATTTAAAGCCCTTTATAACCTCCCCCCTTTACCTTTGCAGTCTTCTTATACCCATTCTCTTCCATCCACCCCCCCCCATATAGTCTCCAATCCAATGATACCGGTCTCCTTACTCTTCCTCCCAAAAGACACTTTACCTCCCAACTAGCCATTTTCACTGACTGTCTTCCATGCCTGGAATTCTCTTTATCTCCATCTTCTGGCTTCCCCGACTTCTTTCCAGTTCCAGCTAAAATCCCACATTTTACAGGAAGCCTTTTCCAATTCCCCTTGCTATTAATATCTTCCCTCTGTTAACTATCTCTAGTATATTCTGTACATAGCTTGTTTCATTTGCATGTTGAACTCCTTGAAAGTAAAGACTGCCCTTTGCCTTTCTTTGTACAGTGCTGGGCAGGGGTTCTTAGGCTGAGGTCTATTGGATACCTTTTTCTTGTTGGTGATTCATTTTTCAGTCAAATCTGACTCTTCAAGACCCTATTTGGTGTTTTCTTGGTAAAGATACTGGAGTAGTTTGCCATTTTCTTCTCCAGCTCATTTTACAGATGAAGAAACTGAGAAAAGCAGGGTTAAGTGACTTGCCCAGTGTCACTAGCTAGTGACTGGGCTGGATTTGAACTCAGAACTTCCTGACTCTGGGTCTGGCATTTTATCCACTACACCATCTTGTTGCCCTAATTGGATGCCTTGAAGTGATAGATTTCAGGAGTTCTGTGACCTTGTACTGGAAAAAAAAATGCAACTTTATTTTAACTAACCCATAACTGAAATTTAGCATTTCATTCCAGTTTGACTAAAAAAAAAAATAGAGCATTATTCTAAGGAGTCCATCATAGGCTTCACCAAACTGCTTAAAGGGTCCATGACACACACCCAAAAAAGTTAAGTGCCCCTAGATTTACTCTAATCCCTTTATTTTATAAGTGAGAAAATTGAGACCTGAAGAGGGAAAAGTGACTTGCCCAAGGTCACATAGCCAGTATGTACCAGAAATAGGGCTTGAACTTAGGTTTCCACACACCTGGACTAGTGCACTTTTTGTTGCATTGTACTCGGGTTCCTAAAAGAGTTCAGGGAAGGATACTTTTAGGCAGACTTTAAAGCTAACTGCTGTTTTTCAGGTTAGGCAAGATGGGTTTTGATTGCTTTTTGCAATTTCTTTTTATCCTGGATGAAGGTGTGGCTGGCCTCCTTACTCCGAACAATGATATGATTGTTAGTGAGCTTGCTTACATGTATATATGTGTGTGTTTTGCTATGACTCCTATGTTTTGGAAGTCTTCTGAGATGGATGATGGTTATGAAGGATGTCCCAGGGGTATAATCACTATTAGTCACTCTTGGAATCAGTTTCCTCCGTTAAAAGGTGCCAGCTATAACTGGCTAAAAACCAGGCATATATGAGATGGCCTTCTTCATCTCTCTTTAATCTGCTCCCAGAAGGGGGTCACAAGGCCATTTTCAGAGGCATTTCCAGCTTCAGTTTGCTGGGTTTCAATTCACTGCAATGGTGGTCTGGGTATTTCTGCACACAGTGCCAATTTGGCCGTCCTCTGCCAGCATTTCAGGGCAGAGACTATCCCTAGGGGTTGAGAAAGATCTTCTGTAAATTGCTTTTCAGGATTTTAGAGAAAACATTCCCTCTCTCCACCCTCCTACCAACCATTTTGGGCGTTTCATCATAATAAACAGTAATAACTTCTTGTAATTTATCTTCTATCTTTAAGTAGCTCTAAGAATCTTATCAATGGTATCATCTTTGAACTCAACAGGGTCCCATTTAGGAAGAGAGGAATGGGGTTTCTTATCTTACTCCCTGCCCAGCCCTGTAAAGATGAGGAAACAATCATATGTGGTTAAGTAACTTGTTTAAGGTCATGTGGTGAATCATAGGGACACAAGATTAAGAAGTGGAAGGCACCTTAAAGGTCATCTAGTCCAACTGAGACTAAGAGAGGCTAAGTGATTTTTCTAAGGTCATATAGTTAGTAAGTAACAAAGCTGGGATTTGAATCCAGATCCTGAGACTCTAAAGCCAATGCTTTTTCTACTACATGCTATGCTGCATAGTGGGTGCTTTGACTTTGCCTCCTCTTAGGAGAATTCTGCTCATCTTCCCACTCCCTCCCCCATTGCTTCCTTCCAAAGCCAATGGCATCTGGTACTTGATTATAAAGATGGAAGACTCTTTTACACTCCAAAGAAACTCAGTAGAATCTTGGCAATGGACTAGGCGTCCATGTGTCTGATTGGCTTACTTATTCTCAACTCATTTATTGTTGTACATCTGTTTTTGAAGAGGACCAGTGACATCATAGGGTGATTTCTTGACTTCCATATGAGTTGGATTTAAGTGAGGCAGAGCTGTGCAAAGTCGTCAGCCTTATTGTTACTTCCTGAGTCAAGATGACTGGAGATGGCCTGGGATGAAGTAGATGACCGTGGCATCTTCGACATCTGACCAAGCCCTAAGTGCTCCATAGCACCTGCTTCAGCTGCCTTCATGGCTATTGGAACAAATTGTTCTCATCTGCCGTTTCATCAGGGGAAGCCTTCCCATGCTTGGGGTGCATACCCCCTCCTCTAATTCACCAACTGGTTTGAGGCCTGTTTGTTACCCTCATCCTGGTTTAGCCCGTTTGCCAAGCTGGTTTTACTGGGGTGTGGCTGCTGGGCATGCTACAGCTTCTTGGAGCCACGGGTTAGAGGTGGGTGAATCGAGTGGACATCAAATGTAGATGAGCAATCCTGAAAAGGGCTAATTTATACATATACATACACATACACACATGTATGTATGTATGTCTATATATATATATATATATGTATGTACACATGCAGAAGAGAGGTTAGAACCACTACAAGTCATTTATAGTATCATAGAACTGAAATTCTTGTTAGTGGATCTAATCCCACCACTTCACACAGTCGAGAAAATGAGGCTCGGAAAGAATTTGGCCAAATCCATATCAGTGGCATTCAAACCTAGATCCTTGCACTCCAAGTCCAGTGTTCATTTCATTGTGCCACTCTGATTGTAAAGAGATTTCCAGGTCCTGAAGATTCACTCCACCATTTAGATTTTGGGATCCCAGTCCTGGAAGAGGAAGGTTCATGCCATAGTCCCTGGTCCCGTTAAGAACACAGACTAATTTGTCTTGGGTAATTAGTCTATTTTTCACTTTTTCCACCCATTTTGCCAAATCAGACATGTTCCCAGCATTGAGGATTAATGTAGTATAGCCACTTTTTTTTTCTTTCTTTTTGACTCACCTCTGCAGCTTCAGCTGCCTGATCTCGTCTCTTGGAATAATGACATGCCGAGTTTGGAAACACACTCTGACCTGCAGCAGGGCCCTGCTTTCTACCTTGTACACATCTGGCATCCCAGAATGGAATTCCTGGAACTATTCCTCAGCCTGTGGTCTCCAGGGATTGTTTGTTGAATAGTTCCACATCACATCACTTCACAGATAAGGAAGATGTCATCCCCACGGCATTCCTGATTGCAGAACAAACCTCAGGAAAGCCTGAACAGCTAATGTAGAACATGATGTTTTAAGCTGCTGTAATCACCAGGCATCTTTGAACATGTGCCATGCACATGATGTCCTTCCCTTATCAGAAGCAGTCCTTGTTCAAAGTAGACTTTTCCCCCCTTTCTTTCTTCTTTTTCTCTTTTTGGAGACAATTGGGATTAAGTGACTTGCCCAGGTTCATATGCCTAGTATGTGTCTGAGGTTGGATTTGAACTCAGGTCCTCCTGACTCCAGGGCCAGGGCTCTATCCACTGCACCACCTAGCTGCCCCCAAAAGTAGACTTCTTGACAAGCATTCTCCCCAGGATCCTAGAGAGGAACTGGGGCTAAATTTTCATATGGGAGACATACCATAGCTGTTTGGATCTTCATAAGGTTGACATGATAATAGCCCTCCTGAGGCCCTGGACAGTGGCACTTCCAACATGGTATGGTCTCTTGAAAGGACCATGAGATGATATAAGTTATGGTCTCAATTACGCCACTGACCATCTGTGTGATGGTAGGCAAGTGAGTTGACCTCTCTAAGCCTGCATTTCCTCATCTGCAAATAAGAGTCCTATCTTCTCAAAAGATTAACTGAGAAAATAGATGTGAAAATACTTTAAAAATTTAACTTCCTATGTAGATGTAAGATATTCTATTATTGTTATTTTCCTAAGCAAAGTGGTTTGCTCATAGTAGGCATTCAATAAATGTTACATGAATGGATGGATGGATGGATTTGGGGTCTTATGCAACAATCGCATTTGTGCTTAGACAAACTACTGACTTGAGTGGCTCAGCAGTGACTGACTCATCTTCAGGACACCTCCACGGCAGGGCATGTCTCCATTCTGATAATGTTTTTGCTAGTCAATGCATTGGAATAGAAAGTCATATCTCAAGCACAAGAATAGTACATTAGGAACAGCCAATCTTATCTTCAAGGACAGCAGTATGATTTGGAAGAAGCAGCCTAGGCTGATCTCTCCCCAGCTCTGTAAAGGTCCATTCCAAAGGTGATGCTTTGGATATGATGAAAATGGTAGTCGTCCCTCATGGGTGGACAGCTCAGTGTCTCTTCTGCTCTCTACTACTTTCAACTCACACAATTTGAATAGGTGCAAGGGGCTTAAATGAGCTGCCATTTCATGTATCTCAATAGATAGAAGGCAAAGACTGGAAATTACAAATGACTATAGGCAGGGCTAGCTTTAGAAATAATGGTATGATTTAAGAAACCAAAGAATATTCCTACCTCCCTCACCAATCTCTCCTAGATTATTTGCCATCCATCCCTGAAATCGTACCACTTTGGTCTTCTAGTTAGTGACTCTAGGTTCTAGATATTTTGGGGTCTGAATCCTCCCTAAACCCTAGCTCATGAGCCCCTACCAATATGTTTCATTTTTGTTAGTCAGCCAGATGACACATAATTCATAACAAAAGCATTTATTTAGAGATGAAAATCAAATAACCTTGAAATTTTACTATCCCCTCTCCTCAATAAACTTTGAAATGAACTCTGTACAAATGTGCTACACATTCAGTGTGAAGAAGGGACCTTTACAAGAATTTTGTATGGGATATCTAGCACACTTTTTTTCAGCTCCCTTCTGTGCCTTAAGTATAATACTCAGCAGAGGTGCTATCTTTAGCGCTGCCTGACACAGTTCTTCTCATCAATATTTCTCCCAATTTCTTAAGCTTGTTTTAGCTTTTTTAGTCAGGCATTTCAGCCAATAGCTGTCAAACTCCTTGAAGTTCTTGTAATCAGTTCACTTACATAATGTTGATGACGTTCTTTTTCTCAATTAGTCTATACTAGAAGGTACGGAGACACAGGATGAAATCAGGTCTGCCCTTTGAGCTCTTTTTAGTGTCCTCCTTTTAGTTAATTCTCTTTGGAACTCAACTGTCCTTAGCATAGTGCCTGGAACACACTAGGCACTTAATAAATGCTTATTGACTGGCTTCCCTGGTTCTCTCAATTCAGCAGTCACTTAACTTAGGGTTAAAAATCATTCTGGTTTCTAAAACTTATAACACCCCCCCCCTCCACCCCGACCCTCCACTGAGGTTAATCCCCCAGGGCTCCATTTCTTCTAATAATAAAGGGCTTGAGAGATAATGTAGCAAGGAAACTCTTAAGCTTATCCCAGCAACCCTTCTTTCTTAGCAAAACAGACATGGCTCTGGTGGCTAGAGAAATCTGAAACACATCAACTTTTGTCCTAATTTCCTCCTCATAATCTGGCTTCTCTATGACCTACCTACATATGCCTTAAAAATCTTTAATCTTGAGAAGTGCTTTATTGGAAAACAAATATTCTGGGAGAAGGTCACACCTCAAGCTGTCAGTCATTAATACCTTAGGGAGAATAGTTAGAAGCTCTGGTAAATCTTTCAACTGGGACACAGAACAGGCATCTTGCATAACCATGAATAGAGGATCTGAGGAACCAGATAAGGGCTCTGAAAGACTTTTTCTACTTTATAGTTTCACAGTTTTATGAAGGGGCATTAATATTAGCTGTAGGTAAGTAATCAATAATGGTAGTATCCTAACATTACTTTGTCTTTTGTATTTATCAGGGATTTTTGGCTTTTGTTTGTTTTTAATTTCTCCTCAGGAGCCTTTGACAACTCAATAACTGACCCTGGGCAAGTCACTTAATCTCTGTTTGTCTCAGTTTCCTCAGCTATAAAATGAGGATAGTAATAACACTTACCACCCGGGATTGTTTTCAGGATCAAATGAGATAATACAGTTATCCCTTTCACATTGGGATGGGGGGGTTAGGGAGTGGTGCCCCCATGATCTGGAAAATCCACATAAAATTTGTCAGCCCTCCTTTCGTATCAGAGAATAAGTCTGAATTTTTTTTCTTTTATGAGGTATTTACAGTACCTTATTGTAAAATTTGGGTTAAGTACTTGGTCATCGGCTATTTGTAGGTCAATGTTAAGTAAAATTACTAGCCTTTGTGTGTCGTCTGCTGGCTTTCCACATTTTTTCACTAACTTTAACTTTTCACTTTATTTTAGCTTTAAAAAAGAAATTGTGCATATTTATGGTATTAAAAGATAAAATATGCTGATATTATACAATACTATATGTAAATTTTATGCATTTCTAAACTTTTTCGTTGTCATCTGTGGCTTGTGCAAAACTCCCAAAAAATCCCCATTTAATTTTTTAGGCCAACTCATGATATATCGAAACTGCAATGGGGAAAGTCGCAATGTGGAAGGGATAACTGTAGTTGTAGAAATTTTACCACAGTGTAACTTAGCACATAGTAAGCACTATATAAATGTTAGTTATTATTATCATTATCATTATCATTATTATTATCAGACATTAGTTCCATAATGACTTATTCCAACTAGACTTTAAGTTTCCCAGAAGAGAAGTATGACACATTCCACTTCTTTTGTATCTATCTATCTATCTATCTATCTATCTATCTATCTATCTATCTATCTATCATCTATCTATCTATCTATCTATCTATCTATCTATCTATCTATCTATCACTCAGCATTATAGATTTAAAGATTGTAAGGATCTCAGAGCCCATTGATTTCAAGCCTCCCATTTATCCACAACAGCTCTAGACACATGGCAGGTATTTTGCAAGTATTGCTGACTTAACTTGGGCTGCATCAAAAAACTCCCCATTAGATTTAGTCTAATACTGCTTAGCTCACGGATGGGTCACAGAGCAGAGAGTGAGATGGGACAAGGAGAGAGATTATCAAAAATATTTTGCTGCTGTTGAGCTCCAATGTGCTAGTTCTTGTTCATGCATCTTGAAACAGGGCTAAATCAATCAGATACAGGGAAGCCCTGCCAGAGGCTAAGTAGAATAAACTCCTAAATTGGGGGCCGGAAGGTTTTTGATACCTCACCCATAATTGAAGAAGGGATAGGGATGGAACCTTCGGCTTCACTGGTACAGTCAGTCAATAAGCATTTATTAGGAGCCCAATGTGCCAGGAACTGTGCTAATTGCTGGGAATACGAAGAAAAACAAAAGACAGTCTTTGTTCTCAATGAGCTCAGTCTATTGTGAGCTCCTGGGTGAAGAAACTCCCTTAGATCAATGCAAGACAGAACCTTCTCTGCATCTTCTAGTCTTAGAGAATTGCCTGGGAGATTCAGTGACTTGCCCAGGGTCACACAGACAGTCTGTGTCAGAGAAGGAAATTGAATTCAGCTCCTCTTGGCTTCAAAGCTGCCCATCATAGTTAAGGCAGCCTTGAGTTAAGGAAACTCATGTGGTAAAATCTGACATTTAGCAAAGGCCCTGGCCATTTTAAAAGCTCTTTTTAGAGTAAATGGGATGGATATACTTCACCTTTCCCCATTTCTTCTCTGTATTCTTCTCTATTCTGAAATTTCTTTTCATTCTAGACCAGCCCCTCTTCCTTTCCC
Source organism: Vombatus ursinus (assembly GCF_900497805.2). Lineage (NCBI taxonomy): Eukaryota > Metazoa > Chordata > Mammalia > Diprotodontia > Vombatidae > Vombatus > Vombatus ursinus. Next base: position 7,862,797 of record NW_020954604.1, on the reverse strand, counting down.
TGTTGCTGGAATCTGAGAGAAGAGGGCAGGTGATGGGGAGGGGAGAGCAGCTAGTGGAGAGAATGGTGAGGCAGAGGAGCCCCAAAGAATCTGAATCGGAGAAATAATGCAAATCTATTATATGATGTTTTCTTTTCTTTTTTTTTTTTCTTGGAGCAACAGTGAAAACCTCTCCCCCTAGGTTGAGTCTACATATGCAAAATGAAGGGTAATTCAATTCAACTAAACAAATATTTACCAAACACTTTGTGGAGAGCAGCAGTGTCAAACTCAAACATAAACAGGGGCCACTAAGCCCCACATAAGGATCTTCACAGACTTCAAATTGACTTAGAAAACCACACATTAACATTATCTATGTTGTATGGTATTTTTTATTTATTTTGTTAACTATTTCTTAATTATATTTTAATCTGGTTCTTCCAGAGTATTTTAGCCTCCAGCCTTCGTGTTTGATTCTTCTAGTGTAGAGTACAGTTTTAAGGCACAGGGGAAATAAGAAGTTTAGATAAGACATGATTACTGCCTTTTTGTAAGTTAGAGGTAACTAGATGGGATAGTGGTTATCCTCATCTGTAAAATGGGGATAAGAATAGTACCTACCTCACATGGTTGCCATGAGGAATAAATGAGATAAAGTTTTAAAGTTCTTTATAAACCTTAAAATGATTTTTCCAGATCACAAGGGCACCATTCCCCTAACCCTCCTTGATGTGGAAGGAATAACTGTATTCTCTCATTTGATCCTCAAAAAAGCTCTTCTTCTGCTTCTTCTGCTTCTTC